>NC_139586.1:21204948-21394948 GCF_946808225.1 Silurus aristotelis
CTGGCACTTGATCAAACAGGCTTGGAGAAATGGAAAGAGGAGAAATTACAGGGGAGGCAGCAGGCGTCCGACCCCCTGCTGTCTCTTATCCCTCCTTGGAAACTCATTTACATCCCTTCACCCTATTTTCAAATCCCTCGAAATCATCGGAGAGGACTCCTCAATGAATTCCCCCTTCCCTCCCTATCCTTATTAAAATAGCTGCATTTTATGACATGCTAGTTATGTGCACCATAACACCTGTTAGCTTTGTGGCACTACCACTCAGGTAGGAATTTTATTCCTAGCCATTAAATACTTGATATATACTCAAAGCTATGCAAATCCGACATGAAGTTAACAGAAAAGAGAGCGTATAAAAAAAGAGGTTAAATTTGGGTCAAATGGATTCACCAGAACAGCAAAGGGAATAAAAGGGAGGCTTGTTTACAAACCGGTGCAGATTGCTGGAGTCGTGCTCACTATAGTGCAGTGAGATGGGTAATGATACCTGCTTTGCTCGCTCATCATAGACAGACTTGGAAAATAGGTTTGAGATGGGCTAAAACACCTGGCATAACCCTGAAGGTGAGCAAAGGCAGATTTGGGGAGGACTAGAAAAAGTAGATTTTGACTATTCTGACGATCCTGCCCTGACAATGGCTGCGCTCTCAACAGAGACATGGATGCTTTTATACACATCAGCATTTAACTAAAACTAGAAATTCAGAAATGGTGGGAGATTTACACAATGTGGGAAAAATTGTTATATATATATATATATATATATATATATATATATATATATATATATATATCAGTATAACACAGATATACACACAGATTCTGTGTTTTTAGTCTAAGTTCTCAGATTAGATCTGTCGAAACTATTTAAATTCGAGACATAATTTATTTTAACATATTTATATATAGTCAGTTTTTGTTTAAAAAAAAAAAGACTGCTTTATTGCAGTATTTATAAGTAGTTGGAAATTCTTAGAATGTTTAGTATAGGGCTAATGTACTTAAAATATAAGTGGATATATACAGTGGAACCCGGTTATCTCGCCCTCGGTTACCTCGACAACCCTATTAAGTCGACGTTTTTGAAGTGGAACCGCCAAATTCTCGCTTTTTCTAAGCATTTTTTATCGGTTATGTCGGTTTATGTTTTTATGTCACCGAACCCTGATATCTCGAGCACAAGGGGGGAAAAATTTTGCCATTTAACGTCGGTTATCTCGGTGCAGCCGCAGAAGAACTCGCGGAAGTGGCGGAAAAATCAAACCTTACAGCTGCTACAGGTGTTGTATTGTATACTGGTAAATCTCTGCTGTTAGTTACTGCACATATGCCTTTTGTTGTTAAATGTTATGCGATGAACGGGAGGCGAAAGCCGCTCTTGGCGGCGCGGAACGTGGGATGAGCAAAAGCATAGAATGAACACCGTAAGGATCGGGGGGGGGATCCGCGGTGCGCTTTGTGAAGAAAAGAGCAGCCGTTGAGAGAGTGCCGGTGGGAAGACACGTACCGAGATACGCATGAGCGATAACAACGACCGCCGTGAACCAACATATACCAACAATAACGGACAGTGAGAGTGTGGAAGTTTAAATAGGAGCTGGTGATGATGATAAACGAGCACCATATGTGCGCGATTGAAGCCGGGAGCTTCAGAGAAAGCGGCCGAGAAAACACCTGACACGCTGAAGGGGGCCGAAGGGGGCGTGTCAGGTGGATTCCTGACAGATAAACATGTACTGTATGTATTTTTATAGCATGACTTCATCAAACAAATCGCGGCAACGCTGTTGTGTAAAAAAACCCTTCAAAAACACATGCATGTACATTCTCATTTATTAACGCACATCATGTACATGAAGACATTTCAAGCACGTTAATATACTGCCGCCATTTTGATTTTTGTTTATCTCGATCATCGGTTACCTCGATGCTTTTTGGCGACCCCCTAGGACATCGACATAACCGGGTTCCACTGTGTATGTATATATGTATGTATATATATATATATATATATATATATATATACACACACACACTGTATATTCATAAGCCTTTGTGCTGAATTGGCACAAAACTTGTGTGTGTGTATGTATGTGTGTGTGTGTGTGTGTGTGTGTGTGTGTGTGTGTGTGTGTGTGTGTGTGTGTTATGTCACTCCATGTCTGATGAAATAGTATGAAACTGGCCCTTATAAATAATGAGATGCAGTAAAAGTGTAAAAGTCAGTCTTAATGAATATTCTCCTGAAGTGTTTATAGTAAGTCACCAAATTCCAAACCATATGCTTAACTGCTGTAATATATAATTTAGCAAAATAGCATTATGAACCAGCAGAACGTAATATGAAGGATGTTCAAAAAGTGGACATTGGTGTTACTCTTCAACCGTTTGGAAATGGAGATTGTTTTGCATCCTTATGCACTGTTCTCACATCTAGACAGGTCATTAAGCTAATATATCATTTCATCATCTAACATTATAGTTGCTATTAGTGTTTCATTTGCTAGACAGCTGCCTTACTATTTCTTTCACTCACAGCTACCTGTTTAATTGGGCGACAAATCAACCTTAAAGAAACTTTGCCATTTGGGCCTTCAGTGTCATTATAAAGTTTAACACTCTGTGCTCTCATTATTGTAGAGGATGGGAGTCTAGTATAGTGAAACTATTTATCAGGTGCAAGACCGATCGAAACTAAATGTTAACAGAATAACATATCTAAATAATTACATAAGAATAATTGGTTAAACTGTGTAATTGCATAATGCTAAATAATACATTTCAACCACAGAATGACTTTGTTGGATGTCTTTTGTGTAAATTCCCAGAAACAGCCAAATATGATAAAAAAAAAAAAAAAAAAAAACGGATTTTGACTTTTTCTGCCAATAAAGTACTTTGACAGCTTTGAAAGCTCACATCAGATCAGGATCCAATTTAACAAATGCAATGGTAATTGCAGACAATCTGCCTAAAGATGCTGGCTAGCCAAGAGCACTTTTCTCACAATTAGAGAAAATGATGATTCCTGGCTAATTTTTGGATAATAACATGCCATACAGAAATGGACAACAGCCTAATCAATCATGTTTGTAATCAGAAAATGCAAGCGATGTTCCTGCAAACGTTGGTCATCATCAAAACAGAGAGTTGATAATTATTTGACAATAATGAGGCCTCTGTTTAAATGTGCAGCGAGTGAATTTTACTTCAGGTGACAAGACAGAAAGAGATGAGAGAACTTTTCAATTTCCCATTGTAGATGTATTTAAAATTTTAAATGAATCTCAACAATCAGGGACTTTCAGTAATAAATGTAGCAGTAGGTATTGTATTTGAAATGTCATTCAGTGTTAGTGGAAGTATTATTTTTTGGATGGCAGTGCAAAGATTGAATATATGATATATATATGCAAATATATATAAGAAAATGCAAACATTTGTCCATGTGTTTTCAATGCAACACAAATAGGACTGTTAGAAATAGTTGGGTAGCCATGTTTGTCAAAATATTCATAGAACTTTTATGGTCTGATGAACAAAACTGGGATTGCCTCCACTATACAAGATATATACAGTATATTGCACAAATGTATTCACAATGAGGTATGATATAGGCCAGCTGTTATAGGCTGTATGATAAGAATATTAATGAACATTTATGCCAGAAATCTCAAATAATGCACAACAGTTTGTTGTGTACAATTTTGAACCTGAACCTTTTGTTCACAGTTGATATAAGATGCTTTTATTGACGCAGTTGTCTTGATCCAACAAATGAATGTTTCTTAGTGGAAACAGGAAACATCTGCTCACATTCTAGGTACCTGCTTCAAATCCAGTATTGCCCCCTTTTCCTTTCTTTTTTTTTCAACATCATCTGTTTTTAATTCAACAACTGCAGGAGAGACATGCCGTGCCTAAGTGCCCTTTCACCAATAAATACTTTGCCTTTTTGCTTTACTTCTTTGGGCAAAACTCAAGGACTTTATGTTTAGAAAGAGATGGCAGGCAGGAATGGAGAAGGTGAGATGAGATGGAGGGATGAGAGCTCAGTTTAGAGAGGAGATGAGAGCATTGGTCGTGCAAACTCACTTCCTTCTCTCCCTGTGGCTGAGGAACTGAGGAGGTGATTTTAGTCCACTGATCTGGTTTAGATTAGGGCCGCGTGTCATCGGCTGCGGGAACTCCAGAAAGTATTAGATTCCGCAGAAACAAATTAAAGGCCCGCCTTTACTTTGCTCTCACTTACTTACTCTCGCTTTCTCCCAGAGAGAATTCTGCTCTCCACTGAGAAGTGAGCTTGCCAGGAAAAACACAACTTCAGGTCAATTCAGAGCTTTGGAAAATGAGGAGGCTGCCAGTGAACAAAGAGAGGCAGTCAGTTTGCAGACGTGATGGGACGTGATTCCCCGTTCAAAAAGCGGCATGAGATATTCAGCTCGCCCTCCACACAATCAGGACAAGCAACCATGCTGCAGAATGGAGACAGATATTATCTTGTAATGTCGCATATACAGCTGTAAAAAGAAATATATGAAGTGAGAATGTCAGGTCTGCTCGCTTTATAAAGTATTGCTGAACCATTCGGCCTACAAAGGGCTAATTAATCTGTGGGGTCACACTCTCTGAGGCCCTGACTAATGTCAAATAAAAAAATTATTATAATCCCATTCTCTAACCTGGTAATTTATACCAATGTAACTAATGTAGCCTATGGATTGGCAACTAGTCAGCTGACCAGATATTATTTGCATTCAAATCTTTTTGCAACATACCAGTGACACTGACAAGGTAATGGCATCTTAACGGGAGTCACAGTAATACCAGTGCAATGTCTATTAAGATTCATGCTGAGCTGAAAAATTTCCACCATGCATATAACCTGGTCAGTGGTGGTCCTGTGGTGGACAATTTCTACTGTTGGAATACCTGCCAAAAAATTGGACAGCTATACAGTGTTTCAAACAGACCTATCCAACATGAAGTATAATTATGAGTTTGCAGAAATATCTCAGTGGGCTGCACACTACTGTAGCTCAGTGGGAAGTGATGCCACCTCACAGCTCCAGGGTCCCAGATTAGATTAGATGTAAGTGTCTGTATAGAGCTCTACATGTTGTCCCTGTGTTGGATCTCTCTGTGTTATACATTTCCCCCCCTTCTGTCCAAAAATATGCTGGTAGGTGGATTGTGTACTTGAAATTGTCCCCCTGGGGTGAAAGTGTGTGTTCATGGTAGCAGACCATACTAGGTGATTTCTCCTTCCTCACACCCAGTGTTTCTCAGAGAGGTCCTGGATTTATCTTAACTCTGACCATGATTAATGCTCTTACTGAAGATTAAGTGATGAATGAATGAGGAAATAAATGTCTCAGTTCAACCTAATTAAAAAAAAATTTAATTCACAGGAAAATGTAAGGCTTTTGTAAAAAAGCACACTAAAGCTCATGAAAGGAAAATGAAGTAGGATGGAGGCTTATTGCAATTCAACTGAGGAACTTTGTCATTATCTGCCTTAATTGGCTGCTGTCAGCTAAAAGGTTTATGAGGCACTTTAAATATCTGCTTAGACCATTCAACAAGAGGAAGTCTTCGTAAGGGATTCAAATTCAAATTTGTCACATACACATTCATACATAAAAGAAAAAAAACATATATATATATATATATATATATATATATATATATATATATATATATATATATATATATATATATATATATATATAATGTTTTTTTTCTTTTATGTATGAATGTGTATGTGACAAATTTATATATAATACATACAGGAATTAGAAAGAAATGGATATATATGACAGATATTGCCAGAAGTTAAGTATCCTAGTGTGATTGTAACTAAGTGTCCATGTGCAATTTCAATGTGAAATATGTGAAAAATCATTGGGCAATGAAGGAATAGTTAGACAGAGAAGTCCATATACTAGGCACTAGGTGTTTCCTGGTTTAGATTCTGAATGGCCTGCTGGAAAAATCTCTTCCTCATTTTCTCTGTGTTTGCCTTCAAGTGGCAGAAGTGCTTTCCTAAATGCAGCAGAGAAGAGAGTCAATTGTTGGGATGGTACTTCACTATCTTCCTGTCCCTGGTCCTGCATCGCTTCCTGTAAATGTCCTGCAGCTTGGTGGGGATGGTACTCTCCGCACTACCCTCTGGAGGACTTGCCTATCCTTCATTGTGCTGTTCCCTAACCAGGAATTGATGCTACCTATCAGGATCTCAATGGTTCAGGTGAAGAAAGTCCTTAACATCTAAAAGGGTAGTTTAAAGTCTCTTAAGCATATCAGATGGTACAGACGCTGCCGCATCTTCTTCACCAGATTATCGATGTGACAGGACCATTGTGGATCCTGCATGATCTAAACATCTAGGTACTGGAAACTGTCCACTCTTTCCACTGGGGTCCAGTTTCTGTCCACTCTCTCCACCGGGGTCCCGTTGATCTTTAGCAGTTGGTATGACCACTCCTGCTTTGTGCTGAAGTCCACTATTACCTCCTTAGTCTTGCTGACATTTAGGAGAAGATCGTACTCCTGGCACCATCTATCCAGGTTTTTAATCTCCTATAGGTAGGCTGTCTCTTAGTGCCGGTCCCAAGCCCGGATAAATTGGGGAGGGTTGCGTTAGGAAGGGCATCCAGCGTAAAACGTGCCAAATCAAACGTGCGGAGGATCCGCTGTGGCGAGCCCTAACGGGAGAAGCCGAAAAGAAAGTTTTTATAGGTAGGCCGTCTCATCGTTGTTGAAGATCAGGCCCACCACAACAGGATCATAAGCAAACTTGATGATGGTAGTGGAGTTGGAAGTGGCCACACTGTCATATGTGTACAGTGAGTACAGCAGAGGGCTCAGAACACAACCCTTAGAGGCTCCAGTTCTGAGGGTGAAGGTTGAGGTTTGTTTGCCCACCTGTATGGCTTGTGGTCTGTATGTCAGGAAGTTGAAGATCCATTGACACTGGGGAAGGAGTATTATGGTGTTAAACGCTACAAACTACAAACAGCATTTTCGCATAATTCCCTTTTGTACAGTCCAGGTGGCTTTAACACACACAAAAATCTAGCATCAGTTACTATAAACATGAATAAAAAAAAAATTCTGGTAATATCCTATGGCAGGATTTGTAGTAATCTACAATAGTTGTAATATAGTAGTCATTTCTGTTTAAACAACAATCTAACACACACACACACACACACACACACACACACACACACACATACACGCATACACACACACACACACACACACACACACACACACACACACACACACACACACACACACACACATTATATTATTACACAGATATTATTTATATTTTATAGAGCTATGCACAGACAAATACACCATCACTGCCAGAACTGCATCTGGAGAACTCTAAGCCATTTCTCTGTGCAATCAATAAGGCTTGGTATAAAATGGCCTTCAAGCAGACTAATTTGTACTTCTCTCCAGCGACCAATGCCGAATCCATGCAAAACATTTTTAAATGCTATTGCCCCTGAAATGGATGTCCATTTTGTGAGAAATAGAACAAAACGGGGCATTTGGCAGAACAAGGTAATGATACGAGTGAGCTACAGCTGAAATAAGGCTTTAGAGCAAAATAATCCGACTGTTTGTATGGCTCTAACTTTCACATACCATAACCAATGGTCATATTTTGGAATCATCCAACAAGTTCTTTGGATTAAATCATGTAAATCGTGGTATTTGCTTACAACCTCAAATTTTCAAAGATGATATTAAAAGATATATTGTATAACAATGCGGTGGTGGAAATCAATTATTGGATTAAGAATACTTAATTATTTTAAGTATAATTTTTTTGCCTTTGATCAGTGCTATTAAAGACAACACTACAAAATAGATCGGGTTTTTTTTTGTCTTTTATCAAAATTAATGAATGCATTTGCCAACTATAATGCAGGTTTTATGAAATTATAAGAAAGTATTATAACAGAGGTTTTGTCTACATTGATGTGTTACAATTTACATAGAGAAAACCAAAAACTCTAGTTTTGAGTGGTGTTCTTAATTAAAATATTAATTTTATTATAAACACATTCTTCAGAGAAAGGCATTTACAAAGCTGTTGTTTGAACTTGGATAGTGGGGAACCATTATCTTCGAGGAACAAATGTGGTCGGAAAAAAATCTTGAATGATCGTAATCGGCGATCACTTAAATGTTTAGTGAAATCAAATCGTAAAAAAAACAACAACAGTAGAACTCAAGGCTATGTTTAATAGTGAATATAAAAGCATTTCCACACGCACATTGCGAAGGGAACTCAGGGGGTTTGGGACTAAACAGCTGTATAGCCTTAAGAAGATTGGACTCTGAAGCAATGGAAGAAGATTATGTCGTCTGGTGAATCCATAATTACCATGTTCCGGAGTGATGGGCGCATTAGGGTAGGAAAATAGGCAGTTGAACTGATGCACCCATCATGCCTAGTGTTGTAATCTGGGGTTGCTTCAGTTGGTCAGGTCTTGGTTCAGCACATTATCTGCCCAAAGAATGAGGTCAGCTGACTACCTGAATGTACTGAATATAAATATATCTAAGGTTTTTTTGGACACAGGTTTAAATGGCTCTTCAATATAATAGTTCACTTCACAGAATCTTATTTCACTAAGCATGCTAAGCATATGAGTAAAAAAAGTAATAATAACTAATAGAAAAATATATGAAACGAAACCAGAGCAGAAAATAATAAAAAATGTATTTATCAGCCCTCCATATTGACTTGTGCCAGTCCTGTGGGAAAGCCAGAGAATGAGAAAATGAGACATTTAATAAAGTTGGGCCCTAATTACAGCTGCTGCAATGCACCAAGGGAAGACGCCTCAGATCTGTAACTACTAACAGTATCTCTACCAATTAAACCGCTCAAGTTAGCGTGCAAGTGCTAGCCAGAAGAGTGTGAGGGGGACCAACAGACCCAGCTAACGCTCTTTGACACTAGCTCACACCTGACACAAATGCTGAAGGTGTGTGAGAAAACTGGGGAAGACACAAGCCTTAGAACACATTTTGAGCTGCATATATTCCTGTGCAGCATTATGCTTCCTATTCTTAGACAGGAAGATTCGAATGTGAATGCTAAATCACTTTCAGAGGCAAGAGGTGTTGCTAATTCATCAACCGTGTCACTTAGATGCCAAATGCCTTGCTACACATTAAAAAATGAATGAATGAATGAATGAATGAATGAATGAATGAATGAATGAATAAAAATCATTAATTTACAGACACACACAGTTCAGTAGCAGTCGAGCAACTACTCTAAGCTGAAAGTAATTTATGGTAGGAACATTTGACGGTACTTAATCAAGTCTGATTGCATTTACAGTTTGTCTGCATAAAATTTGACATGCAACAAGAAATAAAAATAGAACTTGTCAAAAGCTTTTTAAATTTGGACACAACATTTCGATTCGGAAAAAGCTCTGTGGGGCAGTTTGAAAGCCAATAAAACACAATTTTAAATTATTTATTTATTTATTTATTTTTACGGCAGAACTAAATATATTTTAAGATACGGAACTGCTGTTCAGGCATTCTAGGAAATTAATTAATGTATTATTTGACTCAGGTATCCAGTCTAAATAATCACAGCCACCTGTTTTAATATTTATACACAGCATAGGGTTCAAATGCCTGAGTCTGTTATCAAGAAAAGATTTGATTTGATTAGTAGTCAAAATAAAACCCCTAACTTCTAAAACTGTTATTTCTTAAACTAATTACCAGACACAGACTCTTTATTGACTGAAAGTAGTAGAGAGGAAATATAACACTTTTAACTATTAAGTCAACTGAAAACATTTTAAATTGTATCACATTATTCAGTTTTGAATATTTCTTACAATTTACTTCATACTTACAGAACAACCTCTCATTATGCCATTCATTAGATCCAAGGCTCATGACTTGAGTAAAAACCTGTTAAAAAATTACATAAACAACAATGTAACATTGCTATTACAATACCTCACTCAAATGTTAGCACAAACTATTTTACTGTATTTTCAATAAAATTATGCATTTTTATTTTATGCTAATGTAAAGAAAAGAACAAAAAAACCCTGAAATATGTCAACCAAGTTTAATCATTGTCAGCAAGTGTGTTTGACCTTAACGCACATCAGTGTTTCCTTCTCAACATAAATACAATATGCGCCCTCTAGCAGTGTGGAAAGAAAATTACATATAACCAAAAAAAATGTCTAATAGAATAGGTTTTTAAATTTTCCTTATTATTAACAAAAAAATGCCACAGTCAGAATATTAAAAAACAAGGTAAGTGGAGGTATAACCATACTAACATGATGCAAGTTTGCTTTGATAGTTACACTAGATGTCTATAATTGAAGAGTGCAACAGGTGTGAAGCACCAAATTACTATTTACTGATATTCTTATACTAAACATAAGTAATCTTTATGACTTCACTGACAAGTATAGTTTTTGTTCCAATTTTAAGGTGAAATGCATAGAATGATTCATTTTTTTAAGTAATTTGTGTATTTTTTAGTATACTATGATAAAATAATGCTCATATTATTTAAGTGTCATATAAAATATAATGCTAGATTTTTAAGCAACAATTTTGAATTAATCTTTATATCTGTTGAGGCAGTTCTTGGTTAAAAATAAACAAATCCCTGATGACATGACATCCATCCACTGCTTCTATTGTGCAGGCAGAGATCACCCTTTAATCCTTAAATGTGTCTACAACCCCATCCATACATACCCACAATTCAAATAAGAACTTTGCGTGCACAAACACACACACACACACACACAGACACACACGCGCACACAAATATGAACAACAAATATGAACCTTTGCACATGCATATCTTTCATGTTTCTATTGTTTACTGCACCCTTTATACATGCACACACTTTTGTTTCTCACATTTGCACTATTGTAAATTTGTAATTTAGGTTTTGTGTAATTTTCTATCTCATGTCTTTTAAATGTATGTCATAAGCTGCTTGGAGTAGTTCACAAAAGTAAGAATTTATTTGTATGGTATAAAACATTGTTTCCTATACATACAACAGTAAACTCTTGAGTCTTGAATAATAGTTGTACTTTAACTATTTATTTTACTTTTTTCTAAACTACCTGATCCTGCTAATCATTGTATTAGGTTTATCAGTTGTGTGCAGCTCATCCATGGATACACTCTGGCCTATTCTCATTTTCAACAATAATACATGCACGTTGGGATCCCTGAATGAACTGTGTCAGTTAGTGTTGTGTGGGAGTGTATGTGGTTAAAATCCCTTAGCTTGGCACCAGTTAAAGCACTGGATTTAAATTCTGATGCTACTAAAAGGGTGGCAAAAGCTTGTTTTAATGTAATCGAAAGTAAGCTGAGTTATAAAAGGTGCTATACAGGGACCAAGATGGTTAAAAGAACAAATCGTTCTTAATCTGTGATCTAATACTTGACATATCTGCAGAGATTGTTTTGTCTTTATAGTGTGTAAGCAGCATGGTCATGTGGGGGATAAGTAGGGAATAAAAGATGCTAAAAGTAATCCGCTGCCAGTTTAAGACATTGATAATTCATCTCGGGGGAGTGGTGGCTCCAGCGGTTAAGGCACTGGGTTGCCGATCGGAAGGTCTGGGGTTCAAGCCCCGGTATCGCCAAGCTGCCACTCTTGGGCCCTTGAGCAAGGCCCTTAACCCTCTATGCTCCGGGGGTCCCTTACGAGGGAAATATCAAGGTCCGTGACGTGGGGCCGCCTTCCCGTGGGCTCACCACCTGCAGGAGGGACCTGCTTAGACTGCTGCCCCCGCGACCCGAATTTATGGATAAGCGGGAGAAAATGAATGAATGAATGAATGAATAATTCATCTCTGTTTTTAAGACTCTGCTTGAGTGAAGAATCTTTCTGACATTTACGAAGTACTATTATTTGAGACTCATTCTTTACAGAAAATTTTAATATGTTGACAATTATATGGTCCAGCATGTATTTTATTTTTATTATTTTTTTTACCAATGTGTTATTAGCCTTAGATCATTGTAGCAATACCACAAGCACTACAGTACCAAAAGTAACCAAAATGTTATTTAATTTTTTTTATTTTAAATATTATTAAATTATTCAATAAATATATTTTTCCACATATTTATAATATACTGTTATGTTGTGTTATAAAAAATAACAAAGAAGACTTCCATCCATTTTATATTATCTAACTCATTAATATTTCTTATCCCAACTCAAATAATTAAGATTCAAATTAACCATGCTTAAGGATTTTATTTTGTAATGCCCCACCTACCTATTCCTACAAATTTTTTATGTGATCAGGTTTGTTAATCCCTTTCAAGAAAGATTCTTATTAAATTTTAGGTTCAAATAAATCAATTCTGACAGTCCACAATTAGTAAACCAACACCAGTAAATGAAACATGAACCATGGCTTGAGCCTTTTCAGATTTGAGTGTAATGAACCTGCATCTATATATCTTGTGGATCACTAATGGTGTGTAAATAATGTTTATGGTAGTAATGGTAGTAAAGTTTATGGTAGTTTTTAGACCATACTTGGCACCTCAGCATGTCCTCATCTTCTGTCATCTTCTATTCTTTTTGTATCAAGAGCAACTGAGATAGATATAAACACACCACCAACATGCTAAAGAGGCTCTGAATTAAATAATGCTGAAAAGTATATGAAAAGCTGCATAAAGAATGAAAGGAGAGAAAAAAGAAATGTATTTTCCATGATGGGAAGTAAGCGCACTGATGCAACAGCTTGCATCTCTTATTTCCTGGCGTTTGGCGCCTCAGGGGTTTGGCTGGACTTCTAACAAGCAAAGCGCTGGTCATATCGCCAGTATGCCGATGGCGTGCCACGTGTTATGTCAACGGTGTGTTGTAAGGACACTCTAAACCCTATGACACACACACATGCACACATTGTCAAAGACATTACTTATCATAAAGGCACAGCAGTGGGTGCAGACAGCATCAGTCACAAAGCCAGCTACTGATATCTATGGATATCAGCAGCTAACACACATAGTATTCCATGTGAATCTTCTAGGAGGCCCCTGTGGAGCTGATATTGGGTTTAAGTGAAAAAGCAAAATATCCAGGGATTCTAATTAAAGAGACATAGAAGTCATGTTATTTCCAGTACTAAATAGCATTTGACAACATTCTGAAATACCTATGAGCCAGAAAACCAAGCAATAGTGAATTCCATGAGAAAGACATAATAGTAATCTGACCCAGGAGGAAAGCTTGAGTGCAAATTGTGGTAAAATCCAAAGAAAAATACCATCCAACTAAGAAAGAATATGACTGGTGCACTTTGTGACCTTTTGTGCTAATCTTAACCAATCAGTTTGATTTGTGAAGATGATGTACGATGGTGCGCTTATACAATTAGTACATTATGTGTCCCAGTAGTGAGACCTTGGCTATACATAAAGCTACTAGTGAAAGCATTAAAACAGAAATCAAATACCAGTTGTATGTGTAAGATCACTTTAAATGATTGCTACAGTAAACCTCCCCAAGTCTTAAACATTTGTGTGCATTTATAACAGGTTAACATGTCTTATTATTATTTTTTTTATTATTATTAATGATATTCTTGTTTGGTAGTATTTGTTGTTGGTCTGTGATCGTATATCCCATTTAATCCCATTTTCTCCCATGTTTGGCAAGAAGTAGAAAGTGTGGCAATCACACACAACACACAACGGCTATAATTTGAGGTGGATGAGGCCTAACACATGCTTCCGCTGAGAGAAATCCCACTGCATCTTTTCACAGGGCAACTGAACACACATTTTGGGGAACATGCTAACTGCCCTCTTTAATATGCATAACCTCACATATTCCTTCATTTGAATACTGGTCGAATCAACACACAAGGGAGTACAACCATTCTTCCCAACCAGAAAGCAGAAAGTCCACACAATCTGAGTTACTGAAATATGCATCCTCACAACAATAAGATAAATTCTTTTTGTGCTACAGCATTTGGGAGGCCTTTTTATTAAGTTTTTTAAATGATTATCTATCTTAGCTAGTTGGAAAGATTTTGCTCTTTTGGAAATGTAGGTGAAGGATTTCCTTCTATTTGAAACATCAAGATTAGCAGGAAACATATTAGACCATAAGCTAAAAATCTTAATATTCTATATTGTTTAGGATTTAAATACTAGAATGCAATCATGTGAATAGTTCAAGTTAGTGTTTTTTATCTTATAAAAAGCATTAATTGTAATTACTGTAAATGCTTCTTAAAATTCTTACAAATTCTTCACACAAGCATGAATTATAGACCACCGTGTCGACTGGGCCTGTAGCAGTATGTGATGGTAATCAGTTAATCCTACTTCAGTACCCAGAAAGCTCAGTGCGTGTGACTAATGTTTGGCCGCCCTGCTTGTGTTTGGGTTTTTGCTAGTAATCAGGAGCAGAGCAGACAACGATTAGGTAGTGTATGGTTTTTGCGTGCAGATGCCAAGGGGTTGAAGGTTTTGTGGCTTCCATCCCATTTGGCTGGAGGTCAGCTATGCCACATTACAGAAGGGCACATGAAACAACAAAGCATGGTGAGTTTGTTTTGAATTAGCTATGCAGCTACACCCTGTTATTCTGTGAATAAGCATGGACAGGGTTGCACTCACTCCATTTCTGTCTGAATTTGATGGCTTAGTTTACCACGTTGAATGAAATCAATGATTTCCTGCATACTCTTTCAATATACATATTTGTAACATGCTTTAGGATTTTCACTGTATAATAGCGCTATATATTTACATTTTTGGAATTTTGTCAGACACCCTTATGCAAATTGACTTTTCTCATTCATACATCCGAGCAGAGATAAGGGCCTTGCTCAAGCGCCCAGGAGTATCAGCTTGATCGTACTAGAATTTGAACTTAAAGCATCTTAGCCACTGAGCTACCACGTCTCAGCATACATAAAATTATGCATCTGGTAACAAATATAAGGAAATTATTATAATAATATTAAATCTTACTATTTTAAATAACGAAGATTATACATCCACCAAGTTGCTGTGTGGGATTTTGGAAAGACATCTCATGCCATCTGAAGTTCAGGAGATCTTTATCTAATTCAACATGTCATACTTTGGAACATTTGATTACTGTATCTTGACATTGTGAGTGCAAATTCTCTTTTTATGGTGCTACGCTTTAGTTCAAAAGAATGGATCTATGTTGGCAGCAGCATTTTATCTTTTTATAATGCTGGACCTTTTAGACTAGTTTCTAATCATTTGCAACTCTTTTGGTGCAGCTGGTGTATTTAGGTAGTTTATCTAGTGAATAATTAATTTGTCCCCAGAAAATAGAATTTCTGCTTGTTCTTTTAACTAAATAATTACACCTGATAAGCTGTTGAATACATTCACAGCACAACACATGCATTCATATGAAGGCTTGAGTCACCTTCATATTACTTACTTTCAAGCCAAATGCATGATTTTCTCGTTCAGCTGCAAATCATATTCTTTTCTCGTTACAGCAAATGACACAAGTTTACACCATATGGTTGGTCATTTTGGTCTTGTTTTTACAGCTGGAGACTTCACCGAGGCAATTAACCCAAAGAGGTTTTCTCATGGTTAAAAGAGAAATTAGTCCCACCCAAGGTCTGCGTGTTTTCCTCACAAATTTCCAAATATAGACTAATATGCTAGGTTAAAAGGTAATTAAGCTAAACTTCCAGTAGCAATTCAACATAAATTATTGAGTCTCATGACAACCACTCCCCCTTATTCTTATTAGAGACATTACCATTTTTGGTATAATATTTTATAAAATCTTTAGGACATACACACCCCATTCCTAGCACCACTGGGATATGCAGAGAAAGAATGTAACTGTGCTGTAAAGTTCATGTGACAAGTATAAAGCACCTTTCTTTCCTTTTTTTCTTTACTATTAAATACAGAAAAATCTCTTTCAGTTGCAGTGTATGTAAAGTAAAAATGTTTTGTCTGGTAATGTGAATAAATAATGTGAATAAATTTGAATAATTGCAAAAACTAAATAAATAAATAAGAATATAGTAATAATAAATTATAATATAAAAATAAAATAAAATTTCACTTAACAGCATCCTTTTTGAATTACTTATACACTGACTGTATTTTAGCATGTTTGCATTAAAATCTTAGCTCTAGAAAACATTCATTTATAGAGATGAGAATGTCAAGGCTGCAAATGAAAATTTTGGGCAGATGTTTATGGACACCTGATCATCACAACCTTATCTACTTTTTAAACACCCTATTCCAGATTAAGTCCCCCTTCCCCACCATTTGCTCTTACAGTAACCTCCAAGCTTCTAGGAAGGCTTTCCATTTGATTTCGGAGTGTGTCTGGGATTTGTGTTCAGTAAGCCACAAGAGCATTAGTGAGGTCAGACACTTATGTTGGATGAGGAGAATTTGGGTGCAGTCAGCGTTCCAGTTAATCCCAAAGGTGTGAAGTGGGGTTGAAGATAGGGCTTTGTGCAGGCATTAGAGGTTCTTCCACTCCAATCAATGCATGTGCTATGAATCTCACATTACACAGGGGCATCGTCATGCTGTAAAGGTCAGGTGTCCACAAATCTTGTAAAAAAAGGGGAAGTTGTAGCTCATTGGTTAAGACATTGGACTTTGATCAGATTAGACACAATATATTTATATTTACCCAGATTTCTACTTGAAATTACATATACCATCATTTTTTTTTTATTTATCTTGGAACTCAGAGAAAGTCAGGCTTGGATTTTCCCTTCCTAAGGCATGTCACATAACCACTATATTTTACCAACCAGTTTTTATAAAAAAGAAGATTTCTTTTAAATCATATCTCATCTTACTTGTGGAAACTAGGAAGCAATAATATTTTCTGTTATAGGACATTTCTATTAATTTAATTAGCTGTTAGTTTTAGTTGAGTTTTATTATTTTTTTCCCATTTTATCGTTTGCTCTGGTGTGGTTGCAAATATGTTTTAAGAAAACAAGGAAGAACACCTGGCCCTTTATATAGCTTTTTAAATCTTCTTTTTAAGTTTTATTGACCTTCATTGATTGGTTCAGGACGAGGTTCATTGTCAATACCCTTTCTTTACAAACTACTCACGGTGCTGTCAGAGGATTTAATCGAGCCCAGTTAAAAAAAATAAAATACAAATATTTTAAGCCATAACACTATCCATCTCATCTTGCTGGAAAAACTTAAGTCAGCCCTTTAGCCGTTCATCCTGTTCTAAATGGAGGGTTTGATGTTCCAGCTCCACTTCAAACAGGACCTCAGTCTCCCTCTCCCTTCTCCACATATAGACATTCTCTCAACACAGCTGGGGTATCAATTTTAACGTCTTTAACAGTTTGCTGACCTAAGTTTATGGCAGGATGAATGAGTGAGAGAGAGATGTGTGTGAGGATGACCGAGAACTGGAGGAAAAAAAGATGTTGGAAAAGAAGGGGAGTTTAGCACAAGCATAAAAAAGGAAGGTCTCTTGGGCCATTTCAAATGTTTATTTAGGATGTTGGACGTGTTTCTCAATGCCAGAGTCACATCAGGATATAGGCCAGACGAATTTTCTGGCCTGCCCCTTGCCCTCTGCTGACCCTGCATTCATTCATTTAAGATGTAATGCTAATAATCTGGTGAATGCAAACTGATAGCCCAACCTTTTTTTTTTTTTGCTGCTCACCTAAAGGAGCGCTTGGAATCTGGTTAATAGACTTCCTACCCACCATTTGACCCCTTTTCAGGAGCAGCCGCCGTGCCAGCTGACGTGAGATCTTTGAGGTCTGATATTAATACTAAAGTCAAAATCAATCACTCACTGCAAATGCCATTTTTCGTGAAGACACCTCATTTATTCTACCCAACAGCCAGCTAGAGTCTAAGCACCAGCACTGTGTGTGTAAGTTTTTGCTTAGTCAGTACCTTCAGTCAAGAACTATCTCAAGCCAGCACCAGATAGATTAGATTGATTTATATTGTATTATGGATTTGTTAATTTCATTAACATTCAAAGGAATTAAACTGCAAGTTTTCTTAGCTATACAGAGATGTATTAAGTGTTTATAATATGTAACAATACATGTGCTAACTTTTTTTGATGTTGCTTTACAAATGGTAAGGTGTTTAAATTAACATTTGAATAATATGAATTGATATCTGCAAATCATGCACCGTACGCCAAAAAAACAACCAGCAATGATGAAAAGCATTAGTAATTTCAGAGAATTTTAACAGTGTGAGCAATAAGCTTCAAGTCATGATATGTGACTGCACATGTTTTTGTTGTAGTCTCCTTTAAATATCGTAAGAACTGGGATTTGATCTGTCGGTGGACATATTTCCTTATTTAACCAGAAAGTAAGAGTGGTGATGTGTTGAAATGTACACAACTGATTCTCAACAGTTTTTTACAATAGTTCTGAAACCAACCAAATATGAACAGTGAAATATTTAAAGAGAGAACACTATGGAGTATTTCTCACCTCTGCATTATCAGAATCAGAATCAGGTTTATTGGCCAAGTGTGTTGACACACACAAGGAATTTGGTTCCAGCTGTTAGTGACTCTGAAAGTACAGACATCAGTAAAACTATACATTCAGCTTGGACTATACGAGACAAAACAGACAAGACAAAAACAGACTATACGAGACAATACAGACAATGTGAGACAATATAGACAGTATGAGTGCATGGTAGTGCAAATAACAGTATCGTGCATTAGGTACGATAGAGAGTTACTTTACAACTTTGTACAATATACAGCAGCCATAGTATGTGTAACATACGGATAATGTGATGACTGACAGTTCTGCATTACTTATAGATATGATATGAAGCAGGGACTATATTAATGGTGAGTTTTTAATGAGGGTGATTGCCCGGGGAAAGAAACTGTTCCTGTGTCTTCTAAGGTGCTTTTTAACTTAGCAGGACCTGGTGTATACTTGAGTCAGGTTAAACCAATGTCAGTGGTGCAATTGGAAACCAAGTTCTTTAGATTCAATGTTGCAAACATTAGCAGAAATTTCAGAAAAGTCTGGTAAGTTATGATGTTGGACCTCCATGGATCAGACTTGGTTTTCCAGCACATCCCATAGGCGCTTGAACAGATTTACATTTTGAGAATTTCCAGACCTTAGATTTGCTTTGAATTTTTCTTCTGGGAATACGGTTAACATGAATTGGTGTATTGGTCTGCAACAATGTTTAGGAGGCTATTACTCTTTCTGCAGTTGGTGCAACAGTAGCTCTTCTGTGGAATTAAACCAGACGGTCTAGCTTTGGGCGTCCGTGACCCTGTCAACGGTTCACCAGTTTTCCTTCCTTGGACCACTTGGATCACTGCTGTTTGGAGATGCTCTGAACCAGTTGTCTAGTCATCACAATCTGGCCCCTGTCGAAATTGCTCAGATCCTTATGTTTTCCTTTTTTCATCTTAATGACACATCACTGTTGAGAATTGACAGTTTACTTGCTGCCTTATATAGCCCACACCTTGATAGATTCCATTGTAACAAAATAATAAGTGGTTTTACTGTTATGGCTGATCAGTATAGTGGGCAGCAGGCATGCTTAAATTAGATGCACCTCTAACGCTGGTTGTGAAGGATTAAAATGTTTGTTATAATTGGTAGTAAGTAGAGCAAAAAAAAAAATCTCTCTCTTTGGGCTGCCTTGATTCTTAAAAAGGACAGCCTTGTTAGCTAAAGATGTAAATCTCCTTTGAGTTTTCTGCAGAATCCTTTGGGGAAAATTATTATTTAGGGTGAGGAAAAACCAGAAGAAAAACCATAATTAACTTTCAAGTATGTGATAAATGAAGCAATGCAGCAACCCATATGGAGTTATTTAATCCCTCTGAATCAAACAGTTGGGATCCTTTGTGAAACTATTGCAGCAGTAGTATGTAAGAAAAACAATCACCATCCAAAAACCCATGCATAATGATAAAGTGCTTAAAGTTTTTTTCTTTTTTTTTATCACATAACTACATATTAATACACATTTGTGTTCTTTTTTGGGGAGTAGGAAAATACATTTGGTTGGTTATGTGAATTTGGTAATTGCAAGCATGTGGTAATCTTTAAAATATGGGTAAATGACTGATTTAAGGTCACACAGTGATTTGTTTTTGACCTAATACTTGCAATTAGCAGCGAGCCGTAGATCCGCTTTGTGGAGGAACTAGTCCATTAGATGGCGAGTTATTTTACACTGGGATGATAGTGGAAAGGAAGCTGGTCTATCAGCATCCCAGCATGGCTCAGAGTAACTCAATCCAGACCTATGCCAGGAATCAGCTGTAAAGACCACCACTGGAAACCCTGGAGGAAAACCACACACATCCTTTTTCTTTCTCAGATATACAGGCAGGACTGGTAATACTTCTATATTGTACAGTACACCCTTTTTTTTACATGCTTAAAAGAAAAGATTTAAAATGATTTACACTAAAACCTTTTTAAAAATTAAAAGTGAACAAATCAAATGTAATTCCTAAATATGATTGGGACTTTTATACCATGAATTCCTCACCTCTCCATCCATCTCCTTGATGGAGGTAACTGTAATTTAAGCAGTAAGTCTATTTATTCTTATATTGGTAATTTAGATATTTGTGTTTAACTACAGTATTAGCGTGTTTTAAAAGCACTACACAGACATTAACCTGAGCTCAGGATTTTAGATCTACAATATATTGACAATTGTTTCGGGACAAATGTCTTTTTCAGTCATACTGTATGTGTTTTTTTTTTTCTTTTTAATACGTTACCACAAAATTGGAGGCAAACGATCGAATATAAAGTCTTTGGATGTGGTACTATTGTGGTACTTTTATCTTAACTTTAATAGGAGACCCAAATCTGTTCCAGCACGACAATGCTTCCCTGGAATACATGGATTGGTGTGGGAGATCTTGAATGGCTTTTAATAGAGCTCTGACCTGAACCTTACTGAACACCTTTGTTTCTGTGTTGTCTCATGTCTCACTGTTTTATCTTATTCCTTGGTCCAGGAGGACGTTTGTTTCGCTAAACTGGGTCCTGTACTAGCTGTATTTAGTTGAAATGACAATAGAACCCACATGTTTTGTGGGTGTATGTGAATGTGTGAAGGACAGTGACAAAAATGATGGGAATTTTTGCGTTAAATAAATAAACCACAGTCTTGTGAACCAAAAGAAATCAAATGGGGAGACTTTTGGGTGGTTTCCATGGATGGTAAATTTTTTATAAATGTTTTTTTAAAGAGATGCTTTGTCCATATCGGTTTAAAAAAGTGTTGTTCTGTACATTAACATATGCTACAGTTTTTATAGTAAAATGCTTGCATTTTTTTCCTAAATACTAGGATTTGGTTGTTAGCAGCAATGGGAGTTTTGTCTTAATCAAAGCAATGGGTTTTAGAGATCGAAAGTACATAGTGACAAGCTGCCTGCTCCTTTGTTTATTTTTGCGCTCTTGCTCATGTTGACCAATGGATAGAGAGGAAGTGAGCTCACCCATGCTGCTGCTGCTGAGCAAGCATGTCCTCCCCGAGACATCGAAGCAGCTTTATTCACTCGGCTCTTATATGTTCCCCAGAGGAAACAAACTAAAAGACGCTGTGTGTTCAGGCCACTGTTCCCTAGAGCAGATCCTGTGTCAGACAGGCTAACAAAGCATTTATGTTGTCTTAGCTTTGCCATGTCCAGTGCAGCAGACATGGGACATTTGTTTCAGGCTTATGATGTACATGATCAGGTTTCTGAACATGATACTGGGTACTTTATAGGCAACTTAAAGCACATATATATATATATATATATATATATATATATATATATATATATATATATATATATATATATATATATATATATATATATATATATATATATATTATGTAGTTAAGGTATATAAGCACATCCATGAGCTTTATACAACTAAAATAATATTTTCAAGAAACCAGGAACTTTTTAAGTCTTAAGGCACATTTCATTCAGAGGAAACAGTCAAGTCAAGTCAAGTCAAGTTTATTTGTATAGCGCTTTTCACAACAGACATTGTCTCAAAACAGCTTTACAGAAAACAACAGTGAAGGTGAATGGTGTGCGTTTGTCCCTGATGAGCAGCCGTGGCGACAGTGGCAAGGAAAAACTCCCTTAGATGATATGAGGAAGAAACCTTGAGAGGAACCAGACTCAAAGGGGAACCCATCCTCATATGGGTGACATCAAGAGTTTGGTCATAAATCTTTCAACAATACAGAACAATTTGTGATCATCATAGATCCAGCATCAGCTTCTCCATGCCAGGGCCTTTAAACACTCGGCATCTACTTCTCCATGATCATCCATAGGTCTATAATCTTCACGAGGTGGGACGTGACTGGAGCTGGCCAAACCTCAGGATGCCTCGGGATGGGGAGAGAAAAAGAAGCAGTGGAGAGGAATTAGCGTAGCTGCTGTTCATGATATTAACAGCACAAGTTGATAATGTGCATGTAATCATATATTCTGGAGCACAAGGTTGTGATGTGATGTGTGTGATGTGTGTTATGTGTAGGCTTTGCTAAAAAGATATGTTTTTAATCTACACTTAAACTGGGAGAGTATATCTGAACCCCGAACACTGTCAGGAAGACTATTCCAGAGTTTAGGAGCTAAATGTGAAAATGCTCTACCACCTTTAGTGGACTTTGCTATTCTAGGAACTACTAGAAGCCCAGAGTTTTGAGATCTCAGGGAGCGTGACGGATTGTAGCGTGTTAAACGACTGGATAGATACATGGGAGCCAAACCATTTAGTGCTTTATAAGTGAGTAGCAGTAGTTTGTAGTCTATTCGAAACTTAACAGGAAGCCAATGTAGGGACGATAAGATTGGGGTTATATGATCGTATTTTCTTGACCTAGTAAGAACTCTTGCTGCATTCAAACAGCTGTGGCTAATTAGCAGTTCTACAAATCTATTAAATGTATTAATTTGTTTGTCTGTTTGTTTGCTTATCAAGCAGAGTATGACCTTGCCCCATCCAGAGTATTTCAGAGTAGTGATAGATACCTGCCATTTTATTAATATCAATTTGTCTAACAAGTAATCATCAAATCATGTTTAAAATCCCAATCGTATTCAAGCAAGCTTTGCACATTTACATCATATTTTAATTTAAAATGTATTCAAACTTTCTGTGTGGTAGAGTCTGCATTCTTACAGGACGTTTTTCAGGAAGTGAGGTAACAAAATTAATTCAAACTAGGGTTAGGGTAAGGGTTAGTTTTAAGTTAGGGTTTAGGGTAGGGTAAAGGTTTTTTTTAATAGAGTTAAAGTAGGATTAATTTTAAGGTAGGGTTTTGGTAGGGTTAGGTTTATTGTCCTGTTAGTGTTAAGTTTATAGTAGGGTTAGGTTTATGATCAGTTTAGGGAAGAGTTAATTTTAAAGTATAGTTAGGGTTAAGGTAAGGTTGGGTTTAAAGTATGATTAGGGTGGGGTTTGGTTTAAGGTAGAGTTAATGGTAAGTTAGGGATAGAGTAGTTTTTTCTTTTATTCCTCTCATTCCATGAGGCACATTATTAGGCAGCAAGGTCCTGATGGTTTACTTGCTTTTTCTGTAGTACCAAGGTAGAGTTAGGTGTAAGGGTTAGTGTTGATGGTGTTTTACTGTATAACTTTTAACAACTTATAACTCTGTTTTACTCAAACATTCATCAAAAATTCATCTCAAATTTGAAATCATAATGATGCTATAATTTGCTTTAGAGATTATTATAAATATCAGTTGCACACATACCTCCCCTCAAGCCATAATTACAACCTGAGTTTACAACTAGATGGTAGGTAATGTTTTAAATCTTTTAAATCAAACTTGGTATTCAACATGGCAAACAGACAATGTTTTTTATTGCTTTACTTTTCAGCTCATAAATCTGAGTCTATTTGTGCATCTGTGTTGTGTCTCGCATTTTCACCTGACTGACAATGCTGCAATCCCAAAATAATGCAACTACAAAAACACCACCAGATTTGCACCCATTTATTCCAAGCACAGCTCACTGCTTATCCAAATGAATGCACATATATCCACACAACAATCACCTTCAGTATTACTTCATGGCACAGTACTGGTAACTTGAATCTGCTATATTCTTAAGCTACTGTAGTTACACAATTATTGGCATAATTACCTAATCAAATTGGGAATCTGGAGTGTCTCTCTCTATCATTCTGTATATTGTGGCTTGAATGAAGTCTGGAGGACAGTGGTGTCTCTTTTTTTTATGCAAATAGAACTGGTTGCCTATTCTATGAAGACGTTTACATGTCTTATGTTAATAAAATTGTAAGTTCAAATTAAAACAAAATTCTACATTTTCCTTAAAATTTAGCAAGAAAGAAGTATAAACATTATCTAGATGTTATGAACAATAAAAACAAATAAATAAATGCAATAAAGTAAAGAATAAAATAACCACAAATCATGAAATTGTTCATAATAACAGATAGATGTCCCATAGACAAAATATGCAGGATTGGATTATTTAATAAAAATTACATACCGATAATATTAGATTAGATGTGATCCTAATATTAGATTAAATCCTTTCATGTTGCCTTAAAACCTGAATTTGATTTAATTGAATTGAAAACGTCCATAAACATTGAATTATACAAATTTACCCATGTTAGCTAACAAAAGTCTTACTGCAGGTATAACACACAAACCCTTTTCTGATCTTCAGGCATAGTGTGCTTAGAAAGTGGTGATCTGGAATCCATAATAGGGGGGCCGAAGAGGCTTAGCCCGCATGGTTGAGTAATCGAGCCCTTCCCATCATTTATCACCATGACATTACACAAATGTCAATGTAGAAAAAGTCACAAGCAACCAGGCACACACTGAGAGTAGGTCACCTATTTCTGAAAGAAAAGCAGAACCGCAGCTTGAGCCGGGATCAACATGAGAAACCAGACTGATACTCCCTGAAGGAATCCATCATCTGCTGAACAATGTCTCAGGCTCTACTGTGAAAACACATTTACTGTGAATGGATGGAACTGGTGGTGATATGCCAAATGTGTTTTTTACTTCTGTACTTTTATAGCAATTTTATTTATATATGTAGTTATAAAATGACACAATTAATAATTAATAAATAGAAAGGGTTGAGAGACAACCAAATTCAGGGCAAAAAATCTATGTGACATAAATCTGAATGTGTAACAATATAGATTGCTATAAATAATATGACAAATCATATTATCAGTATATCATTTGATGTAATATTAGAAATGACATGTCACTGCAATAGTCATCTTACAACCTATTCTGTAATATATTCAATGAGATATAAATGTCAGCTATTGATTCAGTTATAACATACAGCCACGTTGGACTTCATAACCCATCAACCCAATCAGACTTCTACAGGTTTCAGTCGCATGCCTTCTTGATCCCACTCACCTGCTTTGTGTTTTA
Source organism: Silurus aristotelis (assembly GCF_946808225.1). NCBI lineage: Eukaryota > Metazoa > Chordata > Actinopteri > Siluriformes > Siluridae > Silurus > Silurus aristotelis. The sequence goes on from NC_139586.1 coordinate 21,230,492, forward strand.
AATTGATTAGTGGCCCTATTTAGCTTCGTAGTTTGGTTTGTTTAGCAGCCAAGATTATGTTGTGCATAACTTGCTGTGGCTCTGTGGTTAATTCTTGTTTTGAATTAGGCTTTTCTGTTTGTCTTTTGCTTAATTAAATGCATTTGCATCTCTTTTTCCACACACTGTGAGAAAAGACTTCTTTTCAAACTAAAACCTTGTGCTTTGGCAGCAAAAGCGCCTAAATTTCTCTTTGCATTGCTGTAGATTCCGCTCTGTTGCTAATTTACATTTATGTATTTGGCATATTCTCGTATCCAGAGACACTTACATGAGTGCTTTGAAGTCTCTAGCAATAAATATATTCTGAACCTGGTTTATTGGGTGTATAAACCCTGTTTGGATGGTAATATATATATATATATATATATATATATATATATATATATATATATATATCATCCTTTTTTTCATTCATTCATTTTCTCCCGCTTATCCGTAATTCGGGTCGCGGGGGCAGCAGTCTAAGCAGGCCCCCGCCTTCGACTGCTGCCCAATCCTCACAGCACCGTCCCTTACGGTCCCTCCTGCAGGTGGTGAGCCCACGGGAAGGCGGCCCCACGTCACTCCGACGTCACGGACCTTGATATTTCCCTCGTAAGGGACCCCCGGAGCATAGAGGGTTAAGGGCCTTGCTCAAGGGCCCAAGAGTGGCAGCTTGGCAATACCGGGGCTTGAACCCCAGACCTTCCGATCGGCAACCCAGCGCCTTAACCGCCGGAGCCACCACTCCCCCTATATATATATATATATATATATATATATATATATATATATATATATATATATATATATATATATATATATATATATATATATATATATATATATATATATATATATATATATATATAAAAACGCAAAGCATTTAAGTGAGAATGTGCTAATTTGTGATTGAGGTTAGTACACCACTTACAATAATGCTATAAAATTGAGTGGAGCCTTTCTGATTGTAAAACAACTCACTTTTTACAATATATGTTGACTTGCATTTGGTTATTTGATGCTAACAACATTTAATGTACTAGTTTAGGTTGCAAACAATAATCATTAGTGTATCAAAATAACAAAGAAACAAACCTGCACTAATACAACATAATTACCTTTGCAACGTTATGTAGATTTTAATCATTTCTTTTACAATTTACATAATGTTGCAAAGTTAATTATGTTGTATTAGTGCAGGTTTGCCCCCAACCAAAAAAACATTCTATATATTTCTGTTTTTAATATTTGGTGTGAAAATGCCTTTTACATTCAATAATAGATGGCTAGTGACCACTTGTCCTCATAAAAAATGGACAAAATTCCACAAAACTGCTTATTACCAATAGATGTGCATGATGTCCTTTGCATGTCAAAAAACAGGAACACACCTTTTCCACACTTTGGCTTCTAAATCCTCAGAATTTATTTATGGCATATCCAGGGATGTTTGCTGTTCTGTTTAGGAGCGATCACATGCCCTGTTCCTGACACATACCAAGACTGTGGGGTGAGAAAGATGACAAAAGAAATTCAAGGAAAAAATAGACAGGGTCATTCTCCACTGACTCCTTGCTACAATCTCCCTTACCTTGCTACAATGCCTTTACTACATGCTGCACACAAGATTTATGAGCTTCACTTCTCAATAAGGGCTATTCACTGAAAGCCACTAGGGCAAAGCAAGGGTGATGAGGTGTCAGGGTCTGCACACTTTGACCCCTGAAGTCTGAATTGGCATGACATTGTGGTTCATATGTTGAATGGATCTGAGTGGAGGAGAGGGAAGAGCTGGCTAGGACATCTGGGTAATTGGTCTGTTTTTCTTAGGACTTTCTGAGAGAAAGCAGAAGTGTTTTGTAAAGACATAAAGACGAAACAGATCATGGTAGAGGAGAGAAGGGGCAATTGTGAGATGCTGTCATGCATGGTTAGGTGCGCAATTGAATGTTGGGAGTGGAGGCTGGGGAAAACAGGGCTTGGTGGTGTGTGGTAATAGAGAGTAAAGAGCTGAACCGGAGCGAACACGCTGTCGTCGCTTCTTTCCTGGGATAAACCAGAAATTTTTATAACCCTTTTCGATTGTGGACAATTCACATATAAGCAGTTGACCCCAGGAAGTCCTTCAGCAAAAAACTTTACCCTTATGAGTCATTCAGGTAGACTGAGATTAGCCAGGGATATGGCGGAGTTTGCACAGTGCACAGTGTGCCACTTATTGATGGTTGTGTTGCTCGAATAAAGGTCAGAAATATAAATTAAAGCTCTAATGTGCCCAGTAGCAGACCAGCTTTCCTTGCTGTGACAAAAAGGTCTTTCCATACATCAGTTCCAAGTCTGTAAGCAGTAAATTGTAATAAATACTACGGTATACATGTGTATTACTGTGCTAGCAGGCTATTGGAAAGCTCTTATCGACTTTGTACTGGAAAAGTCAAAAAAGCTGTTTCATGAATGTATCTTCTGTAAATGCTTATTACAGTGTATGGACCTCATACTGGGAAAATTAAGGTAGAAAGACACAGTGAATGGGACCCAATTATTTTTAGTGGTAAAAGAGAGTAAAGCAAGTCTTAATCTTTAGTAACAAGCCAGAAGGTGAACTCATGGCCAAACAAAAGCAGAACAATAAAAAGAATCTGGGTCAAAAACAGAACACAAAACCAGTTGTATTACTAGAGTTGACGGAGCTGTACACAGATCGGAATGAATCTAAACATGAACTGTTAATCAATGTCCAAAGATGACTCTTTGGTTTACTGAAAATCCTTAATTTCATGTCACATTCTTCTCTAGACCTGTGACATTATTCACAAAGAATCTTCTTTTACCACTACGTATAGCTCCACCACAAGTGGCATTAAATGTACTATTTAGACAAGAGTTTCTTTGTAAACACTGTTAAAAAAAAACTTTTAAGAAAATCTTATTTTACTAAGGGACTCCTAAACTTTAAGGACATCTATAGTTAACCTTGTACAGTGCAGTGAATCTAAGAACAAGATTCCAATGCACAATATGCAATAGTGAGGGGAAAAAGTAGTAAGTAATGTATAATCTTAATGAATAGATGTTAGAATCTAACTTAATGAATATGCAGATGTATACAGCCAAACATGCTCAGATTAACTAAATGCCATTGTTTCATGTTCGTGTTTACTACGAAAACTCACAAGAAGTATGCCATACTATGCTATATAAATCTCTTTTGTAATACTGTATAAAAAGTTTGGACCATACCTTAACATGTGATTTGTATGTGCTTTCTGACCTTCTTATTCTACATTAAGTCCCTATTTGCTGTTATAATAGACTGTTCTGGGAAAATGTTCCAGTAGATTTTGGAGTGTGGTTGTGGAGATTAGTGATCCATTTAGCTACAAGAGCATTAGTAAAGTCAGGTACTGATGTATGGTGAGGAGTCCTGGAGTGCACTTTGTGTTCTAATTCATCCCAATGGTGTTCAATAGGGTTGAGGTTAGAGCTCTATAGCAGGCCACTCAAAGCCATACAAAGATATGGTGCACCATGAACTATATCTTTGTTGGAGGTTTGGGTCTCCTAGTTGAAGTGAAATGAAAATGTAATGCTATCAAATTAAAAAATATACAGTCTTTTGCATGCAATTCTATACAATTGTATGCCTCCAGTTTTGTGGAAACTGTTTTGAAAAGAACCATATATGGATGGAAAAGTCACATGTTCCAGTACTTTAGTCCATATTTTGTCTGTGTGCGTGTGTGTGTTTTGTTATCAGAAACCCTTTTCCAGAATGACTTTCTATTACAAACATTTTTTCATGCTAGTTCACTGGGACAAGTGCTAAGAATACCATCAAGAAACATTTCTGAAACCCAGTGGTTTCAGATAAACAAAACGACTTGCTCAATTATGACAAGAAATGCCACCACATAAAGTGAAGACAGGCCAGTCTGGCTGCTCCCAGCCATAAGCCATAAACAAATGGCTCATCTGATGAATGATTCAGTGCATGCCACAGCATTTGGCTAGGATGTTTTAAAGACTGATATTTGACATTTTCTTTTAATGCTGTGCATCTAACACTTAGCATCCAGCATGTTGCTGAGAGACTAAAAACTGTTTAAAAATAGCCGTTGCACGATGTGACGTGCTTTAGTGTGCAGTGCAAATCTGTACCATGTCAAACCATTTTCTTGTCACCTCACTTAATTTGCACTTTTCGCCCTTTTCTGTCTTCAGGTCCCGCTACACTGTTTAAATTACATTTTTGGCATAAAGTGAGTCAAAATAACATCCAATCCTGTCTTTTGTACCCTTTGTTTCACTCTTTAAGTCATTAGTGGGCTTAACATTTAGTTTTTCTGGGTTTTAATTAATAAGAGAGATATACCAGATATACCTTTATTCGTCCCACAATGGGGAAATTTCTCAATCATTAGATATGTACTAATAATCATTAGCTATGACATGAACCTGCTTTCCACTTGATACTTCATCAAACCTTGAAACCTGGTGGAATTACGGGGGGATTACGCACAATCTCCATGTCGCTTGTCTGGCAGCAGAGCATGCTCGGTCAGTTCTTGAGGGAATCAGCTGCACAGATTGCGCTCACATGTTTATGGAGAGGAGAGTGCTCCTGCTCCTCGTGGTTCTGGCCCCGCTTTTGCATTTACATTTACATTTGCGGCTTTTAGCTGACGCCCTTATCCAGAGCGACTTACAAAAGTGCTTTGAGTCTCTAGCAATGAATAAATCTACACTGGTACGCAAGATTACAAACTAAAGATAAATATAACTCTTAAATTCTACGAATCAATCTTGGAAAGTGCTAATTTAAGTGTTTCAGGAAGAGGTAGGTCTTCAATCATTGCTTGAAGATAGTCAGGGACATCTGTATGGACATCTAGGGGAAGTTCCTTCCACCACCTCGGTGTCAGAACAGAGAAGAGCCTTGAAGTATACTTACCTCTCATTCTGAGAGAAGGTGGTACCAGTCGAGCAGTGCTGGAGGATCTCAGACAGCGTGGCGCAGTGCGAGATGTGATGAGGTCTCTGAGGTAAGATGGCGCTGGTCCATTTTTGGCATTGTAGACAAGCATCAGTGTTTTGAATCTGATACGTGCAGCTACTAGCAGCCAGTGAAGGGAGTGCAGCAGTGGGGTGGTGTGGGAGAACTTGGGCAGATTGAACACGAGTTGTGCAGCTGCGGTTTGGATCATTTGCAGTGGACGAATAGCGTTCAGGGGAAGACCTGCCAGCAGAAAGTTGCAGTAGGCAAGTCTTGAAATGACAAGAGACTGAACAAGCACCTGGGCAGCCTGTGTGGACAAAAAGGGTGGGGGAAGCATGTGGGAAGAAGAACAGTTCATTGTCCATAGTTACCCCAAGGTTACGAGCAGTGGCTGAAGGGGAGAGCAGAGAGTCATGAAGAGTTATTTGGAGATCTTGACCTGGGATGACCAGCAGTTCTGTTTTGCTGGGGTTGAGTTTTAGTTGATGAGCACTCCTCCATGAAGATATGTCTGTCAAGCATACCGAGATCCGAGCGGAAGCTGTGGTATCTGATGGAGGGAAAGAAAAGATAAGTTGAGTGTCATCTGCACAGCAGTGGTAAGAAAACCCATGTGAGGATATGACTTCACCAATGGAGTGGGTATAAGGGGGGAGAAAAGGACGGGACCAAGTACTGAGCCTTGTGGGACTGGGTGACAACCCCTCACCCAGTCCCCTTCGAGGAGCTATTAGAGGTGGTGACCAATGCCAAGCCATTCTATAGCCAATAAATAAATAAATGGCCAGCCAGTCAGCAGCAAGCTCGCCCGTCCAGTAATCTTTACAAGCCCTTTCTGCAACCAGTGTCAATACCTCCATGCTGGGGTCTGCTCCTTCTTTCTTTTCTTTTTTTTGAGCTTCACTGGGGTGTCCAGGTTTTGGTTGAAGCCTTATTTGACCTGCCTCTTAAAAAAAAGAAAAAAAAGAAAAAGGTGTTTATGGGACAGTTCACCGTGTTGTAGAGACACTGGCTAGCTATTTCTCCCAGGGTGCTGCATCATCCCTAAAAACCCCGTAGCTGCCCACCAAGTCCCTTCAAACTACCTCTGCGCTGGTGGGCAAGGCTTTTGCCTCAGCAGGTCAAGCCACAGGCTGTTTGCACACCATGGCTTTGCTGCAGGCCTATCAGGCTGACCCGCTACGGGAGCTAGACGTGGGAGACATGTCAGGTGGTCAGGAAGCCAGAGCTTTGCTGTGCAAAAGACTTAGCTCTCAAGAGACTGTTAGAGCCATTGGCTGATTCATAGCCACTCTTATGTTTACTGAAAGGCACCTAGTATCTCCTATGTCGTTCTTGTGGTGCTGTTCAGTGGGTGCAGCCCGAACCACAACCCTGTACCTCCGGAACTTGGAGGTGGAAAAATCAGACCGTCATGACTCGTACTCCCTCTGCTAGGGATCCTGTGGGATGCTCAAGGCCAAAAAGTTCTGATACAGGGCCATCCGGCGCCCTAAGGGAGCTGGTCTGGTAACCCTGCCACTTTAAGGCTTTGTCCTCTGGAGTCTATCTCCAAAACATTTGCAACGCTGTGGGCTGGTCCACTCCACTGACCTTGTCAGGTATTTAGCCTTGACCTTAGTGCCACTCCTAGCCCCTTAGTCCTTTGACCTAGCTGTGCCCATCCACACTAGGCAGGGACTGGTCAGTCCCATGCCACATTGCCTGCATCCCTTCAGCACTTTCTTCCCTTTTCAGAAGCTAGCGCCAATTTTACTCTATGTGCTTTTATAGCTTCCTGGTCATGACGTCACACCGCCGGTGAAGCCGCGATTTTCAGTGGACTGATTACACACGTGATTCAGAGCGTAGACAACACGGAAGCATTCCCAAACCGCTGTTTACGCTTTCTCCTTATGTTTGTTCACTTTAAGGCTCCAGTAACAACTACAATGCATAGCAATACATACAGAGATGCCCTTGTTAGGTCCATTACATTACTATCATAGTGAAACGAGAAAGCCTTTATTCTCTGATTCTTAACAAAATGATCAGAAATTTTCCCCTTAGTTTCTCCAATTTGCATCGATATGCATTTCAGCAATTATAAACAAAAACACTCATGATTTTATTTCTTGTATTAATAAAGCTGTGTTTTTAAAATAAACAAATTGTTCTTGGCAGGGTAATATGTTGATGTTTTTTTTTACACTACACTCTTAAAACAAGGTTCTTGAATAAATATTTTTTAAGATTTGGTTTTGATGATTTATTGATCATTGGCTCTTTTGAGGAACCAAAAATGGTTCTTCTACACCATTGCTGTGAAAACCCATTATTGATTCTACCTGGCACATTTATGTTCAATACAGCATATTTTTGTAGTATGTAGTTATTTATTCTTCACTCTTCTGCAGAATCCTTCATCTAGATATTGGGGCATGGCTGTGGTGATTTTTATGTTCATTCAGCCACAAGAGCATTAGTGTGATCAAACACTGTCTGGCAAGAAGGACTGGGAAGAAGGTGGCAGAAAGTGTTCAGTTCATCCAAAAGGTTTTTAGTAGAATTGAGGTTAGGGTTCCGTGTATGTTTTAATGGACCTCACTTTATGTTCATGTTGGAACCGGTTCAGAACCGTTACTTTCAGTTAAGCGAACATTTTACTCCAACAGCCTACAAAGACATACTATACATGTATGCTAAATATGACTGTATCAATAAGAGAAATAGGCTCCTAATAGGTAGAATGTATTTAAAAAGGTAACTACTCTGCCCTGCATATGTTTTCAAAATCAAAGGCCTTGGTGACTTTGCATCACTAAAACAAGTTGGCAAAATGTTTATTTTATAAGCGCAATATCTGTGAGTCATGCTCACCTCAGAAAGAATCTAATGCCTATTTATTCTTCTGTGCAAACTAAGCAACTGCGTGTCCGGAGGTTTGGTAACAAGTCTCGTATGCTTATTTCCTCCTTTGTGACTCCACTTTTTCAAAGATTTCTTTTATCTTTAAAAGAGTGTAGCTAGTATCAAATGCTTAAAAAGCATGTTTTTTTAAGATGGATATTTCAATCTATTTCCATCCTTATGAGTTTTAAATAACAATAAGAAACATGCAAGTTTGCAGAACATTTTGTTTTCCTTCTTTTTATTTCATCTCTGGATAGCATCCCTGAGTAAGAAAAACAGATAAATGGCCGATTGATTGAGAACATACACAGACTGGAAAAATAAATAGGGAATGGGTCTGTCAAGAACAGGCTTTAGATCAAATCAAACAGTCAAACATGGTAACAAGGAGTGCAGAGGCTCAAGGATGAATGAATAGAGGGTTTGTTCTCGCCACATGTTGCTTTTTTTTCACTCTAGAGTCCAACATTTGGCCAGTTGAACCTCAGCCAAGTTTATAACAGAATCAACTCTGATGTAAAGGTTATAGAAATAACAGAATTAATATTCCCATTTTTTTAGGTGAAATTCCTTATTGAATGCCAAGAGTTTCCCAATATGTACATTGTAAGTTGGATTGTCTGAGTATATAAGTAAAATGTGTAATACTGCTGATGTGATATGCTGAGGTTGCTGTATTGGGTCAATTGTACTATGTTGCATCATATTTATACATGGAGACATATGTTACAATTTTTGAATTAGACTAATTATTTCATACCACAATGCAGTTGATTTTAAGGCTAATAAAAACCAGATGAAAAAATAAACTTCTATATAGAGAATACAGTCTACTAACAGACCAGCTGCTGTTTAAATGTACTATAATGTAAGTGATAACAGGAACCAATTTGCTTTTAGTCACAGATTTCATTACAGTAAATTCAACTTTAAACCGTTAAAACTCATGATGTGTTGTTTATAATAAGTTGAAAACCATAATCATATTGACAAATCGCTGGTGGTGTAAGTGGAATATCACATGACTGACCATACTGTTATACAAATAAAATCTATTTTATAATGGTAATGTATCATACCTTACTGCTTAAAAGAGTCAGTCATGTGATACTCCTAACTAATTCCATTTAGTGCTTTTACTGTGGTCATGCTACTTCATGAGTTATGGTAGTCGCTGGATACCAGCTTGGCAAACAGCTAAAGGGTTTCTCTAATATGATTAGGAGGCGAACTATTTGCATAGACTATTACTGTTACATTTTTTGCATTTAACAGATGCCCTTATCTAGAACTTACAGATGTGCTTTGCAGTCACATTCAATAACATCACCATGTACTACCTTACTTGAGCATGGTGAAGGGTATGAAAATTATTTTTGAATTAGAATTTTGTAAATACATTAAAGTTAGAATTCTCAGTGGTGAGGCAGGATTTGGATTTTAATTTGAAGACAGTGCTAAAGTACTTAAGGTAGGTGGACGCTTGCTTACAAAGTCAGAAATTGACAAGCGTCAGAAAGCCTGTGTACAAAATAAGGTGGTGTAACTAATATGGTAAACTCAAGGATAAAAGAATGTTACACGGTTGCATTCGGAATAGGTCGAACAGAGCACAGGGCCAGTCTCTAAAAAGCAAAGGAGATGACAAGCACCAGGGTGGTTGGATCTTCCTGATGTAGTTTGCTAATCATTTTGATATTATGCAGTAATCTTGTCAAATCATTTAAGGGGACTCCATGAAACATGTTTGTAGAAATCGTGTGTTAGAATTTGGATAAAACCATTTGCGTCTAAGAGAGAGCAAAATCTAAGACATCCCTGTGATGCAGCAGTTTTAAAAGATGTGGCAACCTGGAACAGGCGTGGGTCTCCTGGCTAAGATCAGATAGGATCTGCCTGATTCATCCCAACACCCTACATCTGGATGGAGTTCTCTTCGATTGGAGACCACTCTGTGCAGCTGTATATGGTTCCACATGAACAGCCTAAAGTTCCATGAAGTTACTGAGTGACTCAAGAACTATGAGGGTGGATTTGGACTGTAATTAATATCATCAGTCTGCGACTATGACTTAGGACAGCATTTAAGTGGCCATCACTGAACAATTTACCTCATCAGTGATGGAGCTAAAATGAATGGACATAAGATGCCACCCAGATGAGGATGGGTTCCCTTTTGAGTCTGGTTCCTATAAAGGTTTCTTCCTCATGCAATCTCAGGGTGTTTTTCCGTGCAACAGTTGTCGCTGTCTTGAGATTAGGAATAAACATAAGGAATAAACTTCATAACCTCTTTATCTCTGTATAACTGCTTTAGGCTAATGTTCATTGTAAAAAGTGCTATACAAAAAAAAGTCAAGGGAAACTTAAATGCTACCACATCCAAAGATATTCAATACAATTGCGTACCTCCAACGTTGTGGTAACAGTTTGTGGAATAACCACATGATGTGGTGTCCCTATATGTTTTGTTTCTATAGCGAATATCTCTTTGTTTACGGATTTTAAGATAGGATTAGTCATGTAAGATAGCATATGAGATTAGTTACAAAGTATGCAGAGTTAACAAAAGCCATGATGGTAACTAGGTTAAAACTGTAAAATTCACGTAAAAATCACAAATATATTTTCCGTAAGAATTTAGGGTTTGCATCTGCTAGTTTAGACTGGCTTAATGTCCAGAAATGCCATAAAACATTGTAGATGCAGTCATTATAAGGTTGTATTTTTTATATTATTATTTATTGTTCATTGGGGATTCATCATTGGCATGGTAATGTGGCTCAAAACTGTAAATAAGCATAAAGCATGAATTTTATAGATGTTCCTATACACAATACCACAGTGAGTGGCTTTATACTGTGGAGTCATCCTCAGTAGGCAGTACTGTGTAGTACAATATAAGGAGGGAATAAGGTTTATAGCTCTCTAAAGAAAAAAAGAGCATGGAAAGCTCTGTCCTCCGTGCAATAACTAATCCACTTGCTGATTCGTGTAAGACTGAAAAAGTCGTAACATATGACCACGCAATCACTTTGGGCTAAATCTAGGCAAGCTCCCACGGCACTGAGAATAACTTATAAACAGACATACAGAGAGGTTTTTTGTAGCTAGCAAGTTGTTTATGAGGCAGGTCTGGGCCCAAGACTGTTGAGGTTTTATGATTCAGTGTTCCTTTATTTTCCAAAGCAAACACGCTGAAATGACACATAGCTGTGAAATCTCAGCTATAGCTACATATTTGTTGGAAAGCCGAAATCCAACTTTTCCAAATCCGGCCTTGTAAATAAAAATGTCTTCAGTTTTAACAGTATACCAAGTGGGTTAATGTCAAGCTTCACGGCTAGAAATGCAATGCATGATTCTTTGCCTTTAATAATTTAACACAATAACACAATTCATAAATAAGACATTCTTAGATCTCCTTAAAGGATTGTTGTTATAAATAGGAAATTGTTTGCCAGACTATTCATCCTGTGAGAACCTCCTCAGTTTGATTGTGTACATAGTCAGACATGATAAACCTGAATGATGCTCCCCATGAACTTGAAACTGGGTGAAGTGTTTGTGCATTAAAGGGGGCTTTATAGCATTTAAAGTGTGCTTTTTGATAGATAGTCCTCGAAGCATCCTCAAGGATCCCCATGACATTACATTCTCAAGTATATTGCTTTAAATAACAGACCTTGCTTCATGTCAAACAAGTATGCCATTTGCATCTTGTTTAACTTTCATTTATTTCCCAATTTTTATTTTGGTACTCCATGGTTTCCCTGGGGTGTTTGTGATTACTATTATTATTATTTTTTTTTGTGTGTGTGATCTCGACAAAAGCTGCACGCCATCATTCACAGTGATAAATTGTCTATCCACGTCTGAAATTTGAGCTCTGTCTCTTTGTTGTGGAGCACTCAATAACTGTACAGACATGCTGCTTTGGGACTTGTTCACAGCCTGCCAAAAATCCTGATCACAAAGCATACTTTTACCGGAACACCCCCCCCCCCCGCCCCCATCAAGACAACAATAAAATACAGCTGGAGCGGCAAACAAGTTATGTCATAGTTATGTAATTTATTTTGTAAAATGTAACATTTTTAACCAATAAGCTATTTTGGTTCATGTCTGTACTTTCTTTTAAGTAAGTTGTCATTGCTTTGTGCAGTGATTAAAGTTTGGGAGAATATGACAAAACAGAACAATCTGTGCAATTTGATGAAATCTTAGAAAGAAGTTGAAATGACAAAGGTTTTCAGCAATGCCACTACTCACAACATTATGGACACCTACCTCTCATATATCTTTCCCAAGACCCAAATAATAAAGAATCTCTGACTACATGTCGGGGAAACATTGTGAGCATACACACAAAGATCAAGAAAATGAAGAAAATGAAAAACCAATACCCAGATGGAGGTCGACTATTGACCACTGGGCCATTACACACACACACACACACACAAACACACACTGCTGCAAAAATTGCATTGGTCCAGATCTATCACAGTTAAACAAAGCTTAAGAAACATAGACACTGGCTGGTGAACATAAAAAAAAAAAAAATCTCAACAATGAACATTTTATGCAATGAACCGGAAAGACAGCTGAGGTAAATCTTATACAGTGGCACAAAGCCTTGAATAAATATGCAGTACCAAAAAAGTAATTTGATTTATTTCACAATTGATTCTACACTTATTTGGGGGTGGGGTTCTGAATTGCGGGTTTGCTTTTACATAGAAAAATTATTTGTGGATCAATCGTACGGCTCCGTACGTCACATTTGTTCCTCGCGCGGTTCAACAGAACTCTGTCTCCTTCATGAAACTTGAAACAGGATGTAGCATGTCAGGTTGAACCAATCACTTCACACAGCATGCAACACTGTGAACAGATATCTTCCACACCTAATACAAATTGCTCCATTGTTTGAAGGAAATGAAGGCCCAAACCATGATTTTACAATATGTCCAAGGATCAGTTCTCTGCACTACTGTGAACTCAAAAAATAATGTTTAAAATTTTCAAAATGCACCAAGCATTCATGACTTTTTATAGTATATGTAGCACAATCATGACATTGTGTGTTAAACTTACATCACTTTAATAACATTTGAGAAATGCAGAAATCAGATCAATCTTAAAACAACTAAATGAATGTTTGTCTGTGTGATATAAGAAACAAAATCAATTAAAAAAATAATAAAAGCTTTTTCTACAATTTACGTTAACTCTTTTACATGTACAAGTATTGCACAGTAATTTTATCTTTTTCTATAATAAACCACCCAGGAAAAAAGTACATAAATACTAACTTTTATCAGCTGTTTTTCAATCATCTTCCATACACAGAAAAATTGCACACTAATTGAATATAAACTGAATGAACCCTTAGTTGTTTGGGGGGGTCAATAAACATTCTGTAAAATCGTAAGCACATTTGTCAAAATTATGTTAATTTGTATGAATGTTATTAAAAATAAAATTAAGATTGTACATCAATACCACAAAGCCTTAGATATAGATAAGTCATTTTTTAGTTAGATTTCGGATTTGGTAATACATTTCTTCATAGTAATACTTACAGGTCAAAGCATGTTTAAATTCAACAATCACCTTTAAACTTGAGTAAAGCAAAACTTTGTTTTCAGCATACTTCAAAAAAATACCTGGGGCAAGAGTTCATCCTGGAGCAGACAGTGTTATGGGTCCAAAGGGCATAACTGTGGGAACTTATTTGTATCAATAGCTCAGAGCTAAAACCCCACAGCCCCACGGTCTTAGTACTGTACAACTTTTATGCAGTTGTGGTGAATTGCGGGAAAGTAAGGATGCTTCCATAAAAATTAACAATTAAAATATATATTTAGCAATTTACTAAATACAAAGTAAGGGAACATGTGAAAAATAAAAAAAAATTAAGTTTGGTTTGTTTACCATTGCTTTCACAAGAGGCTTAAATCTGAGTAAGGAACAGCCAAACTCTATTAAGGTAAGACTATGGAAGACAGTTGTCACAGGTCATACACCATGGCAAGTCTGAGCACAAGACAGTTACACTGCATCAGCAAGGTTTCTCAGAAGCAAAAATGTAAAAACAGACTGGGTTTTCAAAATGTGCTGTTCAAGCTATTTTGAGAAGACGCATCATGTTTACTTCACTTTGACATCGGAAGTGGTCCAGCAGTGCCATCAGCAATGAACTGGTGGAAACCAGTGGGACCAAGGTACACTAATCTACTGTCTGGAGATGTCTGGCCAAAGTTTTGTTAATGGAAGAATTGTGGCCAAAAATGCATACCCCATACTTAAAAACAAGGCTAAGCAACTCATCTCTGCAGAAAAACATAGGAACTTAGGTGCAGAAAACGGTAGCGGACTAAAGAGTAAAAAAAAAACAAAAAACATTAAAATTAAACATTCGGTTGCAACAAGAGACAAGTTGTTCACCGAAGGGCTTGAAACAGTACAATAATGAGTGCCTGGAGGCAACAGTGGAGCATCCTTGCAAGTTTAGGGGTTGCAAATGGAGTTGGAAATTTGGTCAGATTTAATGGTGTCTTATTTCTGAGAAATACAGGCAGATACTTATCCATCATGCAGTACGACCAGGGAGGCATTTGATTGGCCAAAAAATTTTATCTGCTGTGGTACAACAACCTCAAACATACAGCCAATGTCATTACGAACCATCTTCAGCAAAAAGTAGAACAAGAATTACCTAAAAGGGATGGTTTGGCCTCCACAGAGCCCTGATCTCAACATCATTGAGGCTGTCTGGGAATTTATGAAGAGAGAGAAGAATTTGAGGCAGCTTAAATCCACAAAAGATCGGTGGGTAGTGCTCCAAGACTGTTGGGAAGTTCTTGGTACAGCATTTTTTATTTTTAGCCATACCAAGCCTTAACTTTTAATGATTGACATCAACCATTAAGCTTTCCAAAAGTTCAATCACATTAAGTTCTAAAGTATCACTGTTCATGTTTGATATTTTTTCAGACAATCTCTTCTTTATCATCAGTCCCAGTCTTGCAGTTCTTCAGATACAGTTTCACAAATAAAGATTTGTTCAAAACACTTCTAAGCAGCATGTGGGTTGGTGTAATTAAGTTTATTTTGTCCATTTTGCTTTTAACTTCCCAATCTACCCTGAAACAATGCCGTTATTGCAGTCCCTAAAACATTATGAGTCAATCCAGGGCTCTGGAGGATACTCTCCTAGCTTTCTAAGATGCAATAATGCAATTTGTGCATCTGATACACTGGACTTGTGCTCTTGTATGTGACTGTGTACACAGACAAGAGATGTGTTAACTCTAATATTGACTGTATTGGACAGAGCAAAGGACAAAGATGGCCTTCAGGCACATCATTTGTACAGCTGATTTACAGCACCCAAATGTGGCCTCATTTAATATTTACTCTACTCATACTCTATACTTGTTGCCAGATCAGTAGTAAATTAGTTGGTTAATCAATATTTAATGTCCAGTAATGAAACTATTTCAACATCATCATGATCATCTTTTCTCAAGTACCTAGTTTGACTGTGAGGATACTGTTTAACAGTATCATTAATTCATAGCACTTGAGGTTTGTTTAAATCAAAGTAAAGCAAAGTTTCTTACCAAAAATTTGCAGCTTAAATTATTTAGTCAACAGCAGAATGTCTGACACTATGCAGACACATGAGCATCCTTTGTCTAGCAGGTATCTTTTCCATTTTAAATGCTTCAAAGGAAATGAAAGTCAAGTGGCGTTATCGTTCCCATCTATATACAGCTCAGTACACTTTGAAACGGAACATTTATCCAAGACGTAAAGTGCAACAACACAATAATGGAGCACCAACCAGTACACAGAGCTAAATGTGAGATTATGCAGATAAATTGCCCATATAATAATAAATGTATATGTAAACATTTTGGTGATGACAGTGGGATCACATTTTGCTGATGATATAAGCCCATTCTTGGTAACATCTCGGGTTACTTGAGTGCTCCCTGAAAAAGCGGGAACGAGATGGGCTGCATTTCAAAATGCTATGGGAATGTTTCTTGTTCGACCATTTGTGAAGAATGTGTCAAACATGCCAAGAGTTTGGCTTAAATAACCTCGACGGGTGACATAATCTGAATGCGTGCACCTGCGAGGCTATAAATAGATGCAACACGGACACATCTTCAGGTTATGCCTTTGTCTGAAGAGATGTTGAAATAGGTCACCAGTGCGGCAAAATCTCGTTCCCACTTTTTTAGGTATGGGATTTCACTCGGGGGCATATGAGCCCAGAGCAGCAAAAATGTCTCTAGGTTATGTATGTAACCCTAGTTACCCGAGATAACGAGACGCTATGTTACAAAGATTTGGGAACGCATCCGTGTTGTCCACGCTCTGAATCACCTGTGTAATCTGTCCAACGGAAGGCACAGGATCACTAGTGGGGTGACGTCACGACCAGGAAGCTATAAAAAGCACATAGAATGAAGCCAGTGCCAGCTTCTGTAAAAGAGAAGGAAGCCCTACAGGGATGCCGGCAGTGTGGCATAGAGACGCAGTGTCTCATACATACGTAACCTAGAGACGTTCCCTTTCAGGAACTCGAGCTGCGTCGCAAAGCTTTGGGAATGAGAATCCAATACCGCCAGACTGACCAATCCCTAACTAGTGTGTATAAGCACAGCTAAGTCAAAAGGACAGTGGAGCTAGGAGTGGCACTGAGGTCAAGGTTATAAAACCTGACAAAGGTCAGTGGGGTGGGCCAGCACGCAGCATTGCCTATGTCTTGGAGGGACACTCCAGAGGACCAAGCCTTCAAGGCTACCACACTCCGAGTAGTGAGAGCTCTGACCCTGAAAGAAGCGGGGAGACCAGAGGACTTATAAGAGGATGCAATAGCATTAATTATGAATCTGCTCATCCATCTGCTCAGAGCATGTTAGCAAGACTGATCAGCTGATTTACGTTCCTCCAGGCAAGTAAGTGTCCAGTGCTCTTATCGGACTCAGCTTCTTCTTGTCTGGGGCCTGAAATGGAGGAGGATAGAATGCCTGTAGCCTAACTGGTCATGGGACGACCGAAGGCACCTTGGGGATGTAACCTCTTCTAAGGTACAAAAAGGTACTGGCCATACCTGGAGTAAACTGCAGAAAGGAGTGGGCCACAGAGAGGGCCTGCAAGTCTCCTACTCTCTTCAGAGTGCAAATGGGCAATAAAAACACAGTCTTAACTGTGAGGTGCCTTCAAGATGCCTCAGCCAAAGGCTCAAAAGGGGGGCTCAGATAGAGCCTCTAGCACAACGACCAGGTCCCACCCAGGCACTCTAGGTCAGACCGGAAGCTGAGTGCCGCGGAGAAAACGCATCACTAGAGGGTCTCTGACCAGTGATTGACCCGCCTTGGGGGCATGTTACGGCAAAATGGCGGACGCATAGACTTTAAAGGTGGATGGAGCCAACCTTTTAGCAAACTGTCCTTGGAGGAATTCCAGCACTAAACCAAGCGGGCAGTGAACTGGATCCAAATGGTGATGCTCACACCACACATTGAACAGGCGCCATCTGACGGTATATGACCTCCTCATGGAGGGAGCTCTGGAGTGGAAAATGGTCTTTACCACCTCTGTGGAGAGACCAAAACCTCTGAGCAGTGCCCCCTCAGGGCCCACAGCCTTCACAACTTTGGGCGGGAGTGAACTATTGGCACCCCCTGCTTGAGAGTGGAGGGCTACCAGGTCCACAAACCATGACAAAGGTTAGCGGGTTTGACCAGCCCGCAGCATTGCAAATGTCTTGGAGGGAAACTCCAGAGGACAGGTACTTAGAGGCTGCCACACTCTAAATAGAGTGAGCTCTGACCCCAAAAGGTGCGGGGGACCAGAGGATTCATAGGAAGATGAGATAGCATCAACAATCCACCTGCTGAGGGTCTGCTTGTTCGCAGGTAGGCCCTTCTTTAGAGGGCCATAGCAGATGAACAGCTGCTCTGACCTTCTCCACAGTTAAATTCTGTGGATGGTCGGTTAAGCTTCTCCTGGTTTGGGGCTTGAGGAGGAAAGAATGGTAGAGAAAGAAGATACTCTACTCTCTCCAGAAGAAATACAGTCTTGACTTTGAGGAATCTTAAAGGCACCTCGGTCAAAGGCCTGAAGAGAGACTCAGACAGGGAATGCAGTCTGCTTTGGCGATTTATGTAAAAGGCTGTTAGATGCTGGAGGGAGTATTTTAGGGCCCGGAATACAGCCATCTTTTCAAGGCAATTAATGTACTATTCTAGTAGATGACCTCTCCAGATCCCTTGGGCTGCTTTAACATCTTACGACGAAAAACGTGCCCAGCGTGGTACCCAAATTCAGAAACTGAGGTCTGAATCACATTGAAAGGGTAAAAAGCCTCTGGTGCATAACCCTTATCTGCCTCTGGAGATTGGCCCGTGGATAAAATACTCGGGCCACAACTAAAATGGTCTCATGCACAGAACTTAAAACCCTTGAATAATTGTAATGAACAGGACCTTTTTTCCAAGCTTGATATGCTTTACGGGATTTAAACTGGGCTTAACATGCACAGGTGGAGGCTAGGATGAACAAAAAGCTTCGCCCTAAAAAGTGAACCTCAGAGTCTTCCTGAGCAATTTTTTGTGGCAGTATGCATCCTTGAAGCAGATAATCACAAACCAATCCCTGAATTGGATCTGAAATGCAGTCTTTTTAACTGTTGCCATTTTGAACTTGCATGTTCTAAGATAACAGCTCAAGCGACAAGGATCTAAAATTGGACGAAACCCCCCCCCCCCCCCCCCCATTTCCTTGAACTGGAAAATACAGGCTGTAGCAGCCTGAGTCTCTGAGCTTGCAATTCTTGTGTCAGCGAACATGCTTGCTCCAGTTTCACGATAGTGGGTACCACAGCATTAAAGTATGGAGTATGATGCACAAACTCATGCAGCCCATCTTTATGGTCCTTTTAACCTACAGAGAGATGATTGCCAGTCATTTTCACGCTGCCGATTTTTCTGAAACAGGCACTAGTTTTGATATTACGCTTTACAGGGGAAGGTGTACTGTGTCCTGAAACATGGTAGGAGGCAACCGAACTGAACAACCACCCAGAACACCAGTGGTGGCCAGGATATGACAGCAATCCCCTAAAGGTGCCAGGAAGGACCCGCTACTCTCAACAAGACTTTCTCATGACCCTCCCTGAGCGGACACACCTCCACGATCCTGGGTGCACCATTATCTGGACTTCTTCTTGGATGAAAAGATTGTCGTTAGGTCTCTTACTAAGCTTCTGAGAGTGGCGAGCCGCTTCCCAGTTCCTATGAAGGGGTGCGTGACTTGCTATGCTCTGTTTCTAGGATTCACACCAAAGTGGTACAATACTAAGTCAAGCCTGGGTGGCCAACAACCCTGACCCCTGAAAACGGCTTTGGAGAAATTTGTCAAATGCTTCTGTGTGTATCCTGGCCTCCCGGAACCTATTGATGACTGTATCAATGAAGTCAGCAAAAGACTAGAAGGTGGCACGGGGCCATCTAAGGTGAGTACCTTGTCCCTATCCCTGATGCACATGAGATTGAGCCACATATGTCTGTCCACCATTTGCTTGACTGCACAGAATGATATATCCATGGATTGGCATAGTTCTGAAAACCCCTTCCCTTACTAATTCCCCTGCCTGTGCTCAGGTCTTTTAGCAGGCCAGCCTGGTACAACTCAAAACCATCATGATGTGTAGGGAAGCACCAGAATGACCCACTGCCTGGAACACCTTCCTCACCAGTGCAGATGTAGCTCTACATGGCTTGGTGGGGGGGGTGGCTTCTAAGCAGTGATGCACGGTCAACCCCCGAGATGAGCTGCACACATGGTGGCACACATCTCTTGGAAGTCTCACTAGACATGATATATTTATTTATTTTAAATTTTTTTAAATATATTTATATTTTCTCTCTCTCTCTCTCTCTCTCTCTCTCTCTCTCTCTCTCTCTCTCTCTCTCTCTCTCTCTCTCTCTCTCTTTAAACTCTCTCTCTCTCTTCTTAGCAGTGCACACAGCACACACACAATCGGGTCTCTAAAGACAAAGAAACCTGATGTGTCCGTGATGAATTTATTCATAGCCTCACAGGTGCGCGTATTCATATGACGTCACCCACCGAGGTTATTTAAGCCAAATTCTTGGCGTGTTTGACACACATGCTTCACAACAGGTTGAAGGAATGTTCCCATAGCGTTATGAAACGCAGAATCGAGTGTAGCTTTTGATAGGGAACAAAATACAGTGTAAAGCCATCTCTTCGAAATACGTTTATAAGTTTGTAGTTGTACAAATGAGCAAGCTAATTGATGTTTCATTTCAGTATAACTCACAATTTTTTTTATTCTTGTCATATAGAGACTTTTATTAATAACAGTGATGTAATATTGTCGAAAAATTATATTACTTAATATTATGTAAAACAGTAAACATGTAGGTGTTTTTTTTTACTAGAGTACTACTTACTAGAGCACTTAATAATTTTTAAAAGCCTTACTATTACTATTTTATTTTTTATTTTTTTACTCAAGTCATTGTGTTTTGTAATGTTTCCACTATGGTTTTAAACCTATAACCATCTTGCCCATCTCCCAGTTGATCAGGTTTTTGACTTACTTTGTGTAAAACCAAACATTTACCAACAAATGTATTCATAAATTTTGGAAAATTTCTAAGTAAAATTGCAGTTGAAGCATTTATTTTGTAGTTATCATTAATAATTGCATTCACTTGTGCCCATCACTTACACATATAAGTCAGTAAAAAAGAAAATGCTGAGATGCACCGTGACTTTCTGTCTCACACTATCAATCACCCATCAGGCTGTTCCAAAACCTGCTGATTACAGCTCAGTCTTTTCAAATGCAAGACAAGACAAGTTATTTAAAAATAATTAATTTTCCGGTTTGCAGCATCTTTTCGATGCTGCGAGTCATTAATTGCCAGTTGCACTCTATTAGGATGCTGAGAGGTTTGTCAGAGGAGAACGAGGGAGGGGTAAAAGGAGGAGTGGTTTTGTGTGCTGCTGCTGCAACACAGACGCAGATCACTGGCCTTGAGAAACTGAGGAAGCTGCCCCTCCTTTCTTTTTGTGCAGGATTTCACAGAAAATCCATTTGTTTTATTTCTATCTTGCTCTGAATTGTCTTTGTCATTCACTACATCTCTGTCTCTCTCCTATTGCTTTATTCTTATCCTCCTCTGTTCTTTATCCTAGTCCCTCATCTGGGAATATTTGTCTTTCCTGTCTGTAAAATTGCTTCTTACTCTTCCTTTCCCTCTGTCCCTCTTGTTCTCCGTCTTTCTATCTGTTTTTATGCTGATAAATGAAGTGGCAGGTGAATTAAACTGTTGCTGCTTGAAGGCAGAAAGCTGTCATGTTGGGTTCAGTGCTCCTCAGCAAGTCCAACCTGACACCCCCCCCCCCCCCCCCCCCCACACACACACACACACACCACACACACAGATACACACAGACAGATATACACTCTCTCTACACTCTGCAGCATTTCACTGTTCTAGCCTAAGGTGGCAACGATGAGGAGACGAGGACAAAAGAAATAGACACAATAGCGAAAAGGGGTATTATGGTGAAACTGCAATGACTGAAAATCGTAAAGATTAGGAGAGAGAAGAAATATAAACTTGGTAGAAGAGAAAATAAGGACAAATAAAATTAAAGGAAAGGAGGACAAAGGAAAACGTGGAGGAGAACTGATGGACAGGGAAGCAGACAAAATTAAATGTAGGTGAATAAATACAGCAAACATGGAAAAAAGGTGTAGAGTACAAAATGGTGGGTAAAAAGGAAATGTTTAACAAAGAAAACTAGATAGTGAGGAGAGGACTGGGGTAAATGAGTGGACAATTAAGGAAATTTCAGAAGAGACCATTATGAAAAATGGGAATTGGAAGAGAACAAGGAAATAGGGAGTGAAAGTAGAGTAGGAGAAACTAAGAAATAAGGAACAATGGAATCAATAGAGAAGAGGATAGATCGAGGGAACTTAAGGACAATCGGAGGAGTGGAAAAAGTCAATGTCAAAAGTCATCAATGACCAAAAGCAATTAAAGAGGGGTGTCAGAATAGGAGGACAGGGGATAGTAGTACTGTAGCTTTTCCTCCTACATCCAGTAGGGGTCATTAATGTGAATGGTGCATATCTCTCTCTCTCTCTCTCTCTCTCTCTCTCTCTCTCTCTCTCTCTCTCTCTCTTTCTCTCTCTCTCTCTCTTGCTCTCTCTCTCTCTCTCTCTCTCTCTCTCTCTCTCTCTCTCTCTCTCTCTCTTTCTCTTGCTTTCTATTTCTCTCTCTCTCTCTGACTCTTTCTCTTACACACACACACTTCCCATTGTATCCCAAGCTCCCAACACATACACAGTCACATCCGCAATTAAACACACAATCACATCCGCAGTAAAAGTCATACACTCATTATTGGTCTGGTCCACATGTGCTTTATTTGTGCACACAGCAGACCCAGATGGTGTTTTCCAACAGCTGATGTTCATTCTAAATAGACAAAAAAATTTGTATTTTAATGCTTACATGCACATCTTTTTCTTGTTAGCCAAAATGGTACTGGACATTAATGTTTATTAGGAGCCATTAGAACAAAGCGTTTTTTTTTGTAGGGGTTTTTTTTTTTTTTTTGTATGACTGCAGCTGGCATTAAACTTAGTTCAAATGTTCTATATTTGTCCTTAAAAAAACATTCAACATTTGCCCAGGAGCCATCCCCACTATCAGATTGGATGGTCCTCAAAGTTCTAACATGATCTCTGCCAACGTTTCCAGCTCCCTTCCTGACACCTCAGCATATAAACACACACTGAAATCATTCATTCTTTCACTGCAAAGTTTTGCCAAACATTGTGGATATGTACATCTCATTAATATTCCCATGCATGTGGATCTTCTGTTTCTGAGTTTCATTAGTGCTTAGCACTGATCTGATAATGCGTATCAGTGGGTTCAGACTCACAAATGTTTCCATCCGTTGAGGAATTTTTACAGCCTGTAATTTTTTCATATCTCGGCATCAGAGTGTCTGTTTCATTATTATGTGTAAGAGTGTAAATTTTAACGTCAATGTTCTTCTCCTTCCCCGTCAGTTTCTGTTCATTTCATGTTCATATCAAATAGCATAAAAGGGAAACGTGATTTTAGTGATGTTGGCCACAGAATGGTTGAACGGACCATTTCAAAACCTGCTGATATCTTGTTTTTTTACCCACACATAGTATATTGCAAGAGTTTACACAGTGTGGTACAAAAAACTCCAATAAGTGGCAGGTTTGTCCCTAATTGATAAAAGGATGGAGACGTTGGAGGATAATGGCTAGAATGGTTCAAACTGACAACAAGGTATTGATACCTCAACTAACTTCTCTTTACAACGGTGTTGAGCAAATGCAGTATCCCAGAACGCACAATGTTCCAAACTTGAGGCAAATAAGCTACACCCGCTGAAGACCACATCACACTCCATTCCTCAGACAAGAACATGAATCTAGAGGCAAGTCTGAGGTGAAACTGAATAGAATTTTTTTGTTTGTTTGTTTTAAATCCTCAACTGTTCAGGCTTAAGCACATCTAACAAAATTTTAACTGAAGGGTTTTTAGAATAGCCTTTATTTGTCACATATACATTACAGCACAGTGAAATTTGTTCTTCGCATATCCCAGCTTGCTTAGAAGCTGGGGTCAGAGCGCAGGGTCGGCCATTATACGGCACCCCTGGAGCATAGAGGGTTAAGGGCCTTGCTCAAGGACCCAAGAGTGGCAGCTTGGCGATACCGGGGCTTGAACCCCTGACCTTCCGATCAGTAACCTAGCACCTTAACGGCTGGAGCTACCACTCCATATTTTGAGAATATGAAAAGTTTTTAAATATCAAAATAATGACTGTGCTTCGGTCTAAACGGTAAAACAAACATAACGTTGCCTTTTGGTTTTTAATGACATACATTCTAGGATTTTGGTGTTTATTTAAGTTTTATATGTTTGAAAATCCCAATTGATATAAAAGTGTACAGTGCCTAACACATTTAAACAATATGGAAATCAGCTTCTACAATCCACAATAATATTTTCACTGCTTCCTGCAAGAGACCACTCCAATGATAGAGTTTATCATAAGGTAAAGAATCAGTTAAAGATGCTGAGTGGACAGAAACCTGTGTTGCAACTCATTCTTGGTAAGACTGTAAACTAGTTTATGATTCAAAGCAAATTATATTTTCATAATGGAAGCCTGAACACAAAAGGGTTTTTACAAAAAGGTGTTGGGATATTGTAATATTGCAAAAAAGGCAAGTGTTTATCACAAATGTACAAACAGCATGAATAAAATAAATATCAATATATTTATTATTACTAATACTACTTCTATGTAGTTTAGCATTGCATTGAAATTCAGAACATTGGATGAATAGATTGTATTCATAACTTTTAAAGTTAATTCAATAAATAAATATTAGTCAAATAATAATAAATAATTTAAAGTATTTTTTTAAAAAATCATGCGATTGAATCATTAGTCTTATTTGCCTAGAGTGGTATTAATGATGCAACATGGCCTGCCTGCGTGACTGCAGTGTCTCCGAACACACGCATGCACACGCCCACGAAAGAGAGTCAGACAGACAGACAGGCAGATACAGTAGGAGACAAAGAGCTGAGACAAAAGATTACCCATGAGGCCTGACCATGGAGTGGTGGAAGAGGGGGATGTGATGAACAAAGATACAGGGATTTCTCTCCTTCTTTTGTTTCTATTTCTGTATCACATTTTGGCTTTTTTTTTATCTGAGCAGCTTCTGAAATGTCAAATTTAGCTTTTTTTATATATACTTTTTCAGCAAAAAAGGATATATAGACATCCTGGTATTCCAAAAAAAAAAAAACAGATCACATTCATCTGTGAGAGGCATTGCAGGTTTTTTTGCAGCAGTGTGTGTGCTTGTGTGTGTATGTGTGTGTGAGAGACTTCGTTATCAGTGCGTCATTAAGTCATTAGGAAGACAGAAAGTGCAGTTTATTCTCTTGCTTTTATTGTTTTGGAGATAGAGAGACTGAGCAGCTGCTTTGTTCTGGACTCTAATGGTTACGCTCGAAGAGCACTCGCCCTCCTACACACCCTCTCTGCATCACCCTCTCCCTCTCTCTTTTTTTTTAAACACATACACACATCCCCTTAAAACACAGACATTTGCACCACCCACTTAGTCTCTCTTTTTTCCTTTCGCTCTCTCTCTATCCGTCTCTGTCGTTCACACACAAACAGGCTGTTTGTCCTCGTCTCTCCTGTTCTCCACCTCACATAAACACATACAGTAGCCTATCAATTATGCATGAAAACATGGCTGCTCAGGCACCTCTGTTCCCATGAGCACACCTCAGTCAGCATGGCCTTAAATGCTCCAGCTATTTAATGCAGTGAGAGCACGCGCACTCACACACGCACGCACACACACACACACACACACACACACACACACACACACACACACACACACACACACACACACACACACACGCACACATATATATATATATATATATATAAATATATATACATATATACATATATACATATTTATATATATTTATATTATATATATTTAGTTTACAGTCTTACCAAGAATATATATATATATATATATATATATATATATATATATATATATATATATATATATATATATATATATATATATATATAAATGCTCATAAAATAATTTCCCTAGAATACTGCTGCATCCGGTTTGATTATATTGGAGTAGAACAGTTATTGAAAGATTTGCTTTCGGTGTCTCTGTAAAGGCTGAGGGTATTGTGTTTTATATGTGTGTATGTGTATGTGTGTGTGGTCTCTACTTAAGCAGTGGGGTTTTTATCACCATTATTTGGCTTTCTGTTATTTAAAAAAAAATTTTTTATACAAAATTTAATCATTTAGGAATAAATCTTTTTGCTTACTTGCTTAATTTTAAATAAACTTAAATAAGTGGCATTTTATTTCACAGTGTGTATTATACAGCAAGATTATAATGATAAATATTTAATTGCTTTCTGATTTCACATATTTTGAATGATCAATAAATATAAATGTCATTTCCAAGTGAATCCAGCATCTAGCCTGCTCATGCATATTAAAATGCATACATCATATGCGTTCGTGTTTCCCTTTATTTCTCTCTACTCCAGGTGTATTAGGAGGACTGACACGTTTGCATATATGTACTGACAGGTAACTAATTAAAAGAAAACTGGTGGCTCTGTTATGCTGCAGGGGCATTTTCCTGCCATGGTTTGCTTGATTTGCTCTCTTAGAGTGAAGCATTACTT
The DNA here is from genome assembly GCF_946808225.1 of Silurus aristotelis. Classification (NCBI taxonomy): domain Eukaryota; kingdom Metazoa; phylum Chordata; class Actinopteri; order Siluriformes; family Siluridae; genus Silurus; species Silurus aristotelis. Next base: position 21,256,793 of record NC_139586.1, read on the forward strand.
GATACAATCAATAAATGTTGTTCACTCATCTCATCATTACCAGAAGTTTTTTCCCTGATGGGAGTGGTCTTTCACAGGATGGTTCCATCCGAATCCTCAGGGCTCTATGGTGAAAAAACTTGATGAATGCTTTCATAAGGAAAAAAAAGATAAAATCATATGTTATGACCTTTTACAGTCAGCAGATCACAATTCCTTAACCAGTTGTTTGTCACATGTTTGTCACTCGGTCGACATGCAACATGCAACAATTTTAAAGTTGACACTGAGTGTCATAATGCATTTAATATAACAGCCTAGCCCTGAATTCAGTGCCATCTTTAAGGCAAATTACACACTGTATAGTAATTTTTAGTAATTTTCTTATTCTTAACATTACATTACATTACTGTGTCTATAGTAACGCCTATGCTGGGATATGTATAGTATATCCTACACATAATGTAAACCTAAGAAATACAGATTACCACTGTTACCATTTGTTAAGCAACCTTACATAATGTAGAATCATTTATACATTAAAGCTTTCTATTAAGAGATATTTTCAACGGTTTGTAACAGTTGAAATGCAACCCTTTTCACCTTATCTAGCTAATCTAGCTAATGATCCATGACAAAATCATTCTGTAGGATATGTGCTGTTTATGAGTTATTTTATATTTATAACATTTCTGTAATATTTAAGCAGTTCAGGAATATTGGCCTGCATTCCAAACTACATAATGCCATATTAAGTCACATGTTATGACATTGTAGCAATATTTAGGCATAGGTGTGATTTGTGTGATTTGGGATGCAGCCTGGGAATCAGAACGTGTGCACTTTCTTAGCAGTAAAATTAATGTGCAATGAGAGGAAGGGCATCGGAAAAGAGATCATCAAGCAACCGACATCATGAAATGCTCATCCATTAGTACTCAGCATTTTATACCAAAATTTTACAATTGTACATAATTTATTGTAACATCAGAAAAGATAAAACAGGACCCAACATGTTTTTACATTTTTTTTTTTTGATTCAGAACAGTAAATATAGCAATAAATGTATAAAAACATGTCTCTTTCACCAATAACTGCTGTAATATACAGTAATGCATCATTTAAAGTAGGTAATGCATTGATTGTTGTGTTTTAATTCCCTGTTGTGTTTTCACATAATAAGTTGCCACCTTCTTTGAGGTGTAAATCTCTTTTCATAAAAAGTCCATTTACACTAAGCTACTGTACCAACTGTCTTTTCCAAAAACAAAATTTCTAAAAAAGATAAAGATCTGAGCGTCAAGCTGTATCGCTTCATCCGGAGTGTGAAGCCCAGTGCGCTTGTTGTGGAGTGATACTGAACGCCATCTCTGTGTTGGGGACAGATGGAAGAGGGTGAATGTGTGTATGTTGTAAAGGGGAGACGGCAGAATTCTGGGCTTTTCTCCACTTCCACTTCCTGGTGCTCATTGGCTAATTAACACAGTCCAGATGATGTCATGGTGTGCTAACTAAAAGAAGATTAGGACTTTGGCTTTGGTTTGGGAGCAGATAGTAGGACACAGTAGAATTGGTAGCTCACTGTGATTCTTTTAATCCATGAAGCGTTAACATACATTTATGAGACATTACTGTAGAAAACTTTGTAGGTTATTTATTTATTTACAGTCATTTTTTACATGTATATTTCTGCGCAAAACACTCCAATTTAAGCATAGACTCTGAAATTAAAATGCTTGCTGCAGCATTTGAATCTTCACATCTGAAATCAAAATGGCTCATTAACATTGACATGTGGACATTTGGTAGTGGCGCCAAATAGGTTAAACTGATGATTTCCGAAACTGCTGAAGCTGGAGTTACACAAAATGGTTTGTAAACCAAAAAGCATCCATTCAGTGGTGGTTCTATGGGCTCTGTAAAAATGCTTTGTTGAGAGGTCCAAAGAGAATGATTGGAGAATGGCTGGAGCTGACAGGAAGGAAAAAAACAGCAAAATATAATTTTGGTTTCACACCTCTCAGTCAATTATCTGAGTCTGTTGTAGTGAAAAAGGGGAGAGGGTTATGTCCAAATTAGTTGTAATTCCTAAAATGTTGATAGAATTTTTGTTTTTGTTAAAACCCCTTGAAATAAAGCTGAAAATCTACACTTCAATCACAGCTTGACTGACAGATTTCTAAGTATTTGTGGGCCTGACTGTATGTACTGTACATGCACACACTTTAAATAAATATAGCTTGCAGTGCTTTAACCTGTTTTTTTACTCATTTTGTGTGACAGGGTTTATCATTGTGCACAGAACACAAGACCTGCCTCTGTCTATGCTAAAAATTACCTTTTAATTCTTTCTCAGAATAAGACACTTTTGAGAGGGTGTGTGGGTAGTTTGAGATGTATGCAGGGAATGAAACTTTCTAGTTAGCAGGTTTCCATGAGAAGTACTGTCATGTGTGCCCATCCAGTCACAACACTGATCAAGCACACTGGTTGCCAATCAACACAGTCCCTTAAATAACCTGGACATTCTCCTTTTTTTTTTTTTTTTTTTTTGTGACTTTGTCTTCTTGCATTCTACTTACTCTTTCTTTCTTTCTTTCTTTCTTTCTTTCTTTCTTTCTTTCTTTCTTTCTTTCTTTCTTTCTTTCTTTCTTTCTTTCTTTCTTGTGTAACAGTCTGTGTTTACCAGGTGAAATTCCAATTCTAGCTACATTTCTATTGTAAAAGTTTTTCAATAGTGTTATGCGATCATCAGCAAACATGAAAAATGCTTAAATGTTCATGAATATTACTGATTAATAAAAACTTTAAAGCTAAATAAAAACCAAAAAGTCAGAGAAAGAAAGGAAAGACTGGAAGACTGGAAGTCTATCTAGCTAACATCAGAAAATGTGGGCTTTTCATGATCTTTTCCATTCAGGAAACAGAATACATTTGTATTTGTATTGTGTCCAAATTCTGAGTTGCATGAGATTTCAAGGTTAATAAAGTAAATATTCTACTTCCAATCATGCAATTATACTGTAGATCATCATGACTGTGATAACCTATTGCACTTACCCTAGCAAAAGGTTATCAAAATGGCAAAACCATACTAATATTTAATATAACCATACATGTCATAGTGTCCAAAAGGCTGTTTTTTTCTGTATGTCCCTGTTGTTACATTTTGACCATAAATCCAAGTCATGATATTTGACTATTGTATTTATTTATTTATTTATTTATTTATTTATTTATTTATTTATTTATTTATGTTTTACATTACAATTTCTGTTTTAATTCAATTGCATCAGGTTCTGCAAATCATCTTTTGGAGAATCCTTTTGCTTTTAAATTACTAGATGGATGTTTCTTAGTTGCAATTCTACTTCATGATAATGATTTAAACACTTGTAATTTATTTACATGCCTAGTGTTTGTGTTTTTATAAATTTTTTTAATATTTCAATATTTTAAAACATACTAGATTTTTAGATAAAGGGGTAACATTTGCCCATAACATCAGAGAATATTATGTCTGTAACAAACCCTATTATACCATAGGTGACTAAAAACCAAAGGAATATTTTTTGTGCTTAGTATTCAGTCAAGCTTTCACAAATGCCATATAGAAATAAGATATGACTCAGCATGTTATCAGGGAAATAATTCATGCTCAGTTGGTGTGATACTGTGCAGTATTAAGCAATGTTGCCTTGTTTATTATTGACATGACTTTGAGTGCACATGCAGAAACATATGCAGTTTTTACACACTCGCCTGCCTCTTCTGTGCATCTGGAGCAATAAAAAAACCTACTACAGTTGGAATATCAGAGCTAAAACATCACTGTCTGTCAGGTTACGGAGTCAAACTGTAAAATGTTTATCGATTTCATTCACACTGATGTTAATCAGGCTGACAAGCTCTATTTCTCTTTAAAACTTTCTGCTGCTGTTTTGATTGCTTTCTGCTGGGCTGTAAACTGCGTTGCGCTGTGTCTCAAATCAAAATCTGACATTACATTCCGCAATATTTACTAATCTCTAAAGGTACACAAAATAAATATTTTCTATATATTTGAAGGCTGCATGGCAGGTTTTTGAATTACTTGTAATAGGAAGTTAGTACTCAATGATGGTCTAGAATTATACTTATGAGAGATGAGCTACAGCAAAACTAATTCATTTGGTGAATAGACAGTAGATGGACCTGGAAATTTGTCTGTGTCTAATGTTGAATTAATACACTAATGCTACCTGTCAGTATGATTAAAAAGGAGAAGGAAGGGGTGTAGTCAATTGTATCTACAAATGTATCTACAGTATCTTACAGTAAACCAAATTTAGATCATTCAGATAATTAAATCTTTTTTTCTGGGCATTGTTAATCATTTCAAGCTTGTAGAAATTTTTTATTCTGTTGGCAGATCATTGTACTAAAATAAAAGTTTTTTCAACCTTTTCTGTTAAAATAAGACTATTTAATGCTTTACATGGCTTCAAATGGGTGAAATGTGCTTACATGTTGTTTATTGTTAATTACCGTTGGTAGAATGAAATTTCCCTTCACTTAAACTAGAAGACCCAAACCTGTTCCAGGCATGACAATGCCTCTGTAAACGAAGCGTGAATATATGGTTTGCATGGGTTGGAGTGGAGGTAAATGAGTTCAGTGGCTTGTTCTAAAGCTCTGACCTCAACCTTATTGAACACCTTCAAGATTAATTGGAATACTGCCTTTAGTAAATTTTGTGAATTCAGCATGGAGTGTTCACCTATTAGCTTGTTTTAGAAGCATTACACAGACATTTGCCCGAGCTCAGGTCCCTGGAGCTACACTATGTGGACAAAAGTATTGGGACAATTCTTTTCCTTCCATACTCTATGTGGTTGTTCCCCAAACTGCACTTAATTGTATAGGATGTCTATGGATGTTGTAGCAATTTTTCCTTTACTTAAACTAGGAAATACAAACCTTTTCCAGAATGACAATGCTCCTTGTAAATATGGTTTCCATGAGTTGTTGAAGTAGATCTTGAGAGGACTTCTATGCCCTTGTGGGTGAATGATCACAAATCTCCACAACCACACGCCATAATCTAGTGGAACATCTTTCCAGAAGAGTGAAGGGTATTATAACAGCAAATTAGGAGTAAATGTGGAATGGAAGGTTAAAAAATTGCATATGAATCTTATGGTCAGGTCTCCACAAACCTTTGTCCATGTAGTGTATTTCAAATATTATTTTGTAAGATCAGTAAAACGAAACAAAATAAAACATTTCTCAATTTTTTTATCGGTTGTAAATAAAGCAAACCCACATACCCCTAGTTTGTGAACCCCTACTTTAAATCTGAGAAAAGAAAAAAGCACTTCTGGCCGAAAAGCAAGCAACCTTTACAAAAGAGAACTGCTCCACTTTCATCATCCTCCCAGTATCTTTATTTCTTCATCTTGTGCTGAACATGTGTATTGCTGCTGATATGTTTACCCATGAGGCTTTAATAACATCAAGTTGTTCACCTCTTATTACAGACACTCCACTGGGTTCTCTCTCTCTCTCTCTCTCTCTCTCTCTCTCTCTCTCTCTCTCTCTCTCTCTCTCTCTCTCTCTCTATCTATCTTTTTCTTTTTTATTTGTCTTTCTTTCTCTATAGGTACAATTTTTTGCTTTAGGTACCTTTTTTGCCTTTTCTTTTCTTTTCTTTGCCTCCTCTCTCTTAATCTCATAATCATTTTTTTTTAGTTATATTTATTTTCTTGATCCTGTCTTTCATTTAAATTTTCACATTAATGATGATCCTCCTCTTATATACCCTCTCTTTACATTCATATCCTCAATTGCATCACTCCTCTCTACTTTACTTTGTGTAATACCCCCCCCCCCCCCCCCCCTCTTTCTCTGTTTGCCCAACATATCAGTGGTGACATAAAATTGAGGAAGTTCATGGGAGATCCTGCATTTTGTCCAACACACACACACACACACACACACACACACACACACACACACACACACACACACACACACACACACACACACACACACACACACACACACACGTACACACAGCAAAATAGGACGTGACCTTGACAAGCCAGCATTCATCTCTACCGGTTTGTCTGTGTTTAGTAGCAGAGATGTGACTTGGGGAAGTAAATAGTGTGTGTGTGTGTGTGTGTGTGTGTGTGTGTGTGTGTGTGTGTGTGTGTGTGTGTGTGTGTGTGTGTGTGTGTGTGTGTGTGTGTGTGTGTAATATTTGTCTGGGTGCTTATAAATCTAATTTATTTATTGTTCCTGAAAATATAAATGTAGGGAAAAAAATTAAGAAAACATTCTAAAACCATAAAATGGCACCAGCACACACTATTCCATGGAAGGATGTATTTGAAAGGTGTCTGTCTTGAGCATGCAAAGTACACAAAGTTTCCAAAGTAACAGGAAGTTTCATCAATAAATGTCGGTTTATAGTGTAATAGGGGTTGTCAAAATATTTTTTTCTCACGGCTCTTTGTACTTATGTCGCCTTAATTCTAAACTAAACCTGGGATTACATTGTATTTTAAGAGCAGTCTTGTCCCCTGTTCATTGCTCACGTCACAATACTTTACATTTAGAAAGTAAAATGTAAAGTAAGTCTAAATTGTGTGTGTGTGTGTGGGGGGGCTAGATAGTGCTTAGTTTAAATTTAAAACACCAAAAGCAATGAAAAGATCTATAAACTGGGTTGGGTTTTTTTTCTTTTCTAAATGACTAGTTGGTGTTGGTGTTAAGAATTATGAAACAAAAGCAGTGACTTTCCACACCTAAACATTACCATGTTAATATTACCACATCAAAATGATTATAGAAAAGGCTTTAACTGACTGCACAGCTTCAGAAATGTTTATTAGATTGTGACTTCTTGCACTACATGACATTCTATTACATTTTTTGACATATCAAACATCTGTAGTTGCCTCTGACAACTTGGTGAATCATATCATATACCTGTCACACTGTCAAACCTTTAACTGGTTTACTATCTGATTAAAAATATAATTAACCTGCAGAGGAGGGCTGAGAGCACTACTTCAAGTGGGTTATGCTGGCCCATGGCATCGCATAAACAGCAAAGATGCAGCTGGCAGACTAAACATGTTTCAGAGGAGCATGTGATAACCTCCTTGTCACAGTCCTTGTTTGGAACCTGTCTTATGATAGGAAAGGGCTGAATAAAAATCTGGATGGGGGAAAACACAATTTAGTCATGATTCATAAAATGGCAATAATAGGTGGCAAAATCAGGTCTAAATTGTTCAAAATCACAAATTGTATACTTTAGTTAAAATGCAAGCACAGCACATTTTCTTTATTTCCTATCCACTTTAGCATGCCAAATCCTACCCAATAGCCACCTCTACACAGTGTCTTGGCTCTCTTGCTCACAGATGCAAATGATTGGCTGGTGTGATTGTGATTGACGAATTAGACTGTATGCCATCTCCCATCAACAAGGCATGGACAACCGCTCTCTTGTCTCCTGGCCACAGATGGCTGTGGCATTGTCAGAATTGTAACTTTTGATCTCCAAAAGCTTGGTTAAATGCTTCTCTTGAGCACTGCTTGATAGTTACATTAACCCATTCTCACCACAAAAAAGATCAATTATGTTTAAGTTTCATGAATTTATGTTCATTTTGCTTATGGACTTAAAAAACTTAAAAAGTTTTTTTTTTTGCCTTTGGAACTTTTGGTGATTTTGCCATTGTCAGAAAAGAACTGTCAAGAAACTGATGGACATGGAAAGCTACATTCCTGATAAATTACCCTTTGAAAGGGAATATTTTAAAGAGGCATATCTGCTTGGCAACCTGATATGCATTTCTAATTCCCCCCTTCATTTGAACTGTATACAAGGTTGATTCCAGTATAAACACATGGATAAAAGAACTCTGTCTGGCCGAGTATCAAAAACACGAGGTCAACATCGAATCGTCCAACACAGCGAAACGTGATATGGACCCCAGCAGGGCCGAGCTCTCGATGCTTATAAATCAGACACATAATGATGAGCCTTGAAAGACTGTGAAGACCTCATGTGGATATATAAAGGCAGATGGAAAATATGTATATCTTGAAGTTTAACTTACTGTGATGGGGTTATATCTTGAAGATGACATCCGCACATCTGCATGCATGTACAGATTTTAAATGGCATGCATCCTTGCTTTGAGAAGTTTCCTTTTAATTTTTTTTTTATTCTTTAGTCAGTTGAAAAGACTATTTTAACATTGTTTCTAGCCTTTAGTCTTTTTCTTCTTCTTCGTCTTAATAACACAATAAAAAGGCTAACCTGGATTAGATGCCAGGTAAAAGTGACTACAGGTTAGCTTATAACGCATAAAAAACACTGTTGCTGCTACTTTTAATACCATTTACACTGTTAGCTAGCTTTCCAACAGATTGGTTAGATACACTATATAGCATAAAGTTAATGGACATCTGACCATATTGTAGGTGTGTCTTCCCCAAGCATATCGTGGAAGAACTCAAGTGGTCCACACAGAACTCTAAACTCATTTAAACACCTTTGGGATGAACTGGAACACCAATTGCACCCCAGACCTCATCACTGATTATCAGTGTCTGACCTCTTATGGCTGAATAAACACATTCTGACAGCCATGCTCCAAAATTAAGTAGAAAGCCTTCCAAGAAGAATGGAGGTTATTATAACAGGAAAAGGGGTGCTAGCTGAGTGGTTAAGATGTTGGACTTCTGATTTGATGTTCATGAGTTTAAAGCCCAGCACCATCAAACTGTCAAAAAGTCACTCTGAATAATGGTGTCTGCCAAATGCTATAAACAAAAATGTATTGTTTGTTTAAAAATTATGATGGTGTGATGGACAGGTGTCCACAAGTGTTTAGTCATATAGTGTACATCATTACAGGTACCTTCTGCTAGACCTGTTTCTAGATGATTTTTGCTAGTGTTTGATCAAGTAATCATATAGCTGACTAACTCTTGCATCTCAACCTTTAACTATAGTGTTTTGCTGAATTCAAATGGATGCAGTCTCTCAGCAGTGCATCAAGCTAAAAGAATGAAAGGTGAGTCATGCTCAAATATGTGATATTATGACTAACCAGAAATTCACACTTCTAGTAATTAAGTACTTTTCATAAATACATGACATTATATCTCTCATAAGAAAATGAATCATTCAAATGGCATTAACATTCAACATGGAGCAATGATTCAATGGGTTTCATTTGTGCCTACAGCTTCAAGATTTTCAATTCGCTCCCACCTCACCAAAACATGCCAGCAGGTGGTTACTATGTAAATTGAACTATATTTATCATATAATGTTACCTCAATTGATTATCACTCATTTTTACTGCAATACATTTCATTACAATTACTAACCTACAAATCTACTGATATTTACAAATTGCTTATGCAGCAATAAATAGGCACCACCATAGCATCACTGCTACGAAGACATTATTTGGAAGGTTTACTTAAAAAATTACCAATGAGTAAATCTAAAGGAAATAATGTCTCCCAAACATTTTTGATTCCATATAACTATCTAATGTATGCCAAGCACAATTACTTCCTTCTGCAAAATCCACTCCCCAAATCTCCTGTTCACATATATTACACATTGAATAATATGTTTCATTCAGTCTCTTCACATAAGACTGATGAAGATCTGAACCACTTTTCATCATCACATTATGTGTAGCAAAGAGTATATACATGTTCGAAATGGCAACAAGGGTCAAAAATCTAAGTTCCTGTTTCCATTAGTATTGGATATATTGTAAAACTCAAATCATTATTGCTTGTTTGTTGTTGTAAAATATTTCAAATAATAATAATATAAAGAAAGGCTAGCTTTAGGAACTGTTCTCGATATATAGATGAATAGATGGGCAGATGTATACATCACTTTAATTATCCCAGAGGGGTGTTCACAAAGGAGGGAAATTCACTGTATGTGGCTCTGCCCCAAACTGTTCTTTGCTACAAAGTTAGAGGCACAACTTTAGATCTGGTAGAATAAAAGTTTTTTCCTTCACTTAAACTAAGAGACCCAAACATGTTCCATGACAATGCCTATGTAAACAAGACTCTATCGAGGTGTGGTTTACATGGGTTAAAATGGAAGATCTTTAGTGACCTGCTACAGAGCTTTGATCTCAACTCAATTGTACACCTTTGAAATTGATTGGAACAATAAATGTACTCCAGGCCTCCTCACTCTACATCAGTACCAAACTTTACTATTGCCCTTGTGACAGAATGAGCAAACATCTCCACAACCACACTTCAAAATCTATTGGAGCAGCTTTGCAGAAGAGTGGAGTTTATTAAACCTGCAAATGAAGACTTTTTTTTTAAGAATTTTAAAACACACATGAAAATCTTATGGTCAGTTGTCCACAAACTTGTCTCTATAGTGTATTAATGATTATTATTGTGTAGCATAAACAGGCATGACATTTATTCAGTGCTAATGCAAAGCTCTACACTTAAGTGTTAGCCTCAGCAACAGACTTAAGGGGAAAAAAAACATAATTTTTAAAGAAAGTCTAGACTTTAGATCTTGCCTTCACTTCTGAAGGTTGCACCTTTTAAACACCTCCCTGAATGACCAATTTCAACAGAACCACTTTCTCAGCAGGTGTGCTATTATCCAATTGTATCTTGCTTGGTTGACTTGTACAACTTCCAATGTACCCAAGGCTTCATAATATCCTGATGGGTGCATCTCAAAATTGGAAATAAAATATTAATAATAGTGGTATCACATAACAACATTAAGGGATGGAAAAGAAAAATGTCAGTTTTTCAAAATAAAATAGTTCTGACATTTTTTTAAAGGGATATTCATAATGTCTGTATGATTTGATTATTTTTGAAGACTCTAAAGGAGGTTTTCAAAAATTCATCCATCCGTTATAAAACAGCATGAATGCAGCAGTCAACTAATAAAGTCACTGGTTGCAACTGTAGGGATGTTGACTTGCTGGGGAGTAAAAAAAAACAGGAAGGCAAACCTTAATGTGCTAAATCTAAATCTAAGTCTAAATGTATGCTCTAATCCAAAGGGGAGAGTGAGGTAAGATAAGACAGTGGGCAAGTTAAACCACCCCCTGTATCTAGGCAACTATATACTTGTATTGTTACATGACCATACATTTTGTACCTGCCAATTATTTTTGCTAGACTGTGAAATGGAGAAGCACATGGGAGAATTTGTTGAAAAAGCTGTTTTTGGTTTGTCAGAGTAAAATTTTAGCATGTCAGCTGTAATGGCTGCTACATCAAAACTAATATACTCAAGGTGTAAATATATTTTTGGTGCATGTTGTTGAGTTACCGGTGCTTACCATTCAAATCATTTAGCTCGTTTCTTCCAAAATGGTAACTATGGGGCAAAGTGAGATAAATGCTAAATTGATGGTAAATTGAGCCAGAGTTTTGTTCACTGGGGTTCATGGTCAGTTGTTCAATGTATTACATTGTACATTTTGTGGTTAACAGGCAAGGCTTGTGTATGTTTTGTTACCCAGGTATGTTAATGTACATTGAAGAGCCCTGTATTTGCATTTAAAAAAATTTTGGAAATGTTTATTTAAAATGCAAATTGTACATTTTGTTACACATATTGTAAGTATATAGTGTTAGAGTTGTAGCTGAGTGGAACTCGGCCTCAGCAGCACCATTACAGAGCAGAGGCAAGGCAGGAAGAGCAGTAGTATTGCTAATGCTTGTCTAGTTTGTTACCCAGAATAAAGAAAAAGACAGAATCCAATTGTTGCGGATGTCTTTACAAGCAGTGCAGATCATCAAAAATACACAACGCAGAACAACGACCACTACATTTGCTAAAAGTTTCAAAAAGTAAAAAACTACTGGTTTTGCATTCAACTTATGTAATGCCAATGTTACTATGGGCAGCAGTTCTTTATTTAGTTTCAAACTTAGTCTTTTGACTAAAAGTTTATTAATTAAAGTTATATTTCTTAATTTAAATTTAGTTTACAAAGTCCCTGTTTAGTATGTTTTAGGGAAATTTGGCATTAAAACAATTTTTTTTAGAAATGCAAACCATAAGGATATTGAAATATAAAATTTCATTTGGATTTGATTAATGTTCAGTTAAAATGTTTAGTAACCCTAACCCCCAAACTGTGCAGCTGACTTGGATCAATTTACCCCTAATTCTTGGGCAAACTGAGCCAAAGGAACCCTTTTTTTTTTTTTAAAGAAGCCATATCTTTAGAACACTGTGATATATGCTTTCTGATCATTTTAATTTATAGGAAACATCCTAAAATTAAGTTAAATTCTCTCATTCTGACTTATTTTACCTTATCTTGAGGACCAGATAAGTAGAAAATGGCTCATCTTACCCCACTCCCCCCTACATATTAAAAAAGCTAATTTACTTAGTCATGTTGCATAAAAATACTCTAAAAAAAAAAAAAAGGTCCTCTATTCATTTTCCTTTCTTTTCATTCTAAACAATTCCAGTCACTCCCACATTATGGTTTAACCTGCAATGGACCTGTGTATTCAAAAACTAACCAATGTGTCCAAAATGCTTTATGTTTCAACCTGACCATGAAAACCCCCTAAAAATGTTATATGTTGTGGCATAAATGGCAAATAAATGAATGATTGAATGCCAATTCAATCACTTGATGTGGTACATGAGACACGTTTAACATGCCCAAGTGTTAATCACAGTTATCTTTGCACTGATTCAGACTAAACCTTTTGTACTAGAAAAGTTCAGTGTTTAATACTTTGGAAATTTTGGAAGACGAAAATCAGATTTATACACTTATCATACTGACTTGAAGCAAGCTATATGCTCATGTTTAGCAGAATTTAGCAGCAAGTGTTGAATCACATTTTTCTTTAATTTTGGAAAATGCAGATTCTGCATATTCACTGGATTAGATCATATTTAATAACTGTCAAAAATCACTTATTTGTTAGAAAGAAATAGTTTCAATTAAAATGCTGGTAATTCTAATTAATAAACACATTTTTTTATTTTTTTTATTTTGTATAAGAAGTATTTATCTTCTATGTAAGAAGTAATGTAAAAGAGTAAGACCATTTGATTTATTTGTTTTATTGTTGATGTCTTAGGAACCACAGAAGTGTATGAAGTATGATCAAGAAGCCTAGGTATTTTATTACAGTGTTAAAAATCAGTCATTAAATAGGTTAAATGTATATTGTATTTTTAGTTATTAACTTATCTGGTTGGCCATGTAAACTGAAAGCAAGGGAAGCACTCATTAATAAATGCTTTAACTGCCTTTGTGACAGTATGGCAGATGTGCAGACAAATCAATTAATGGAGGAATATCTCTTTTCTTCTCTGAAAGAAATAGGAAATATGTAAAGAATAATTCACGACTAGGTGACAAATTTATTTGAATTCCATCTCTGCTGCTTCAGTGAAGGTTTCCAAAAACCAGTCAGGAATTTGCTTGACATTTTAGAAGAAAGAACCAGACATTCTCTGTAGTGAAGTTGATTGGCAGTTAAAGATTCAAAAAAGATCAGTTGATGTTTCTCTAATCTTCAACTGTCCGTTTTTGGTGAGTCTCTTCCCAAGGTAGTTTCAGATTCCTGTTCTCGACTGACAGAAGTAGAACTTGATGTTGTCTTCTGCTGCTGTAGCCCATCCATCTAAAGGTTTCTGAGATGCTTTTCTGTGGTTCATTGGTGTAAAGATTGGTTATTTATGTTACTAGCTTCCTGATCTGCTCAATCTTGCCTGGTCATTCTCCTCTCATCTCTCTAATCAAAGATTTAGATTTACAGCCATATATACATTCAAGGACTAGAATTTTCATATAATGAGCAACCCAGAGGTTAATGATGGGCAGAAAAACTTTGAGATTATATTAGGAGGAGAACTTGAGAGAAACCAGATTTAAACTCCTCCTCATCTGTGTTATAGCAGATAGTTTAATTATAAATAGCATTCCTTCTGCAACTGTGTTCCATGAAAAAGTGCATTTGTGTACCCAGGCAAACTTATGAATATAAGCAGCAGAGTTATTTCCAAATTAGCATAAAGTAGCTCAGTGGTTAAGATGTTGGATCAGAAGGTCATGAGCTCAAAACTCAGCATCACCAAGCTGCCACTCCTGGGGCCTTTAGCAAAGACTCTAGCTGCTCAGTTGTCCAAATAAGAGAGTTGTAAGTCACTCTGGATAAATCTGCCAAATGCCATAAATGTACATTTAAAAATTCAACATCATGTTAACATGTAGTATATTTTATCAACTGCATTTCTTATGCACCATGCTTTAGATGTGAAAATCAATGCAATGTAAAAATCCTAGATCACCTGACCAACAGTCATTCCATAGTCAAAGTCACTGAGTTTACATTTTCACCCAGTTCTGATGTTTGATGTGAACAATCACTTACAAATCTTTAAAAAAAGATTAAAAGATTATTATTTTGTTAACATTTGGTTAAAGTAACTGATGAAAAAGTTGGTAATGTTTACATGATCAGTATTTATTATTACATGTACAGTTTCTTTGCAATATCCCATATTTCGCTCTGTGTACTAATCAGTGTTGCACTGTCACAGTGTTATTGTCTCATAGTACTATGTTGTGGTGTTTGTACTAGTTACATTGTGTCATGTACTGCTATTATATGTTGCTTTATGTAGCTCTTTGGTCCTGGAGGAATGTAGTTTTGTTTCACTTTGTGCTGTTCCAAATGTATATAGTTTAAATGGCAATAAAAGCCTACTTGACTTGAAAACTATCTGTATTACTTACTAATATAATAGTAATAGTAGCATTATTAAACATGACTTGTTCATTTCAACGATAATAATCATTATACGCTAATGTATTCTATATATTTTAACTAAATATAGTTCATATATATATATATATATATATATATATATATATATATATATATATATATATATATATATATATATATATATATATATATATATATTCAAATCCAAAATATTCACACAATTCCGGAAAATTGGAAAAAATACCAAGGAATTAATGTGTACCTTTAAGTAGGCATGTTTTCCCTCAAAATCATTTGGCAAAATTATTGATAGCCTAAAAGAATATTTAAATTAAATGCAATTATCTATTTATTACAGCCCTAGTTATTGTTTCTGTGAGTTTCTGTAAAGCCTTTCCCAGGAACACTGGGTACAACATGGAAATGTAGACACACACAGTTGTACACACATTACACACACATTCACACGTACATTCACAACTAGCTAATTTTTGATAACCCTGTTCACCTAATGGCATGTTTTTGAGAGTGGGAGGAAGCACAAACACAATACCTTTGTGGAGGTTCACATATTCCCCCCGGTGTCTGTTTAGGCTTATTTCCAGTTTCCTCCCACCTTCCAAATACATGCCAGAAAATGGACTGGCTACTCTGAATTATCTCCAAGTGTGAGTGAGCATGTGATTAAATTTGATGCCTGAATCTGAATTGGGTTTTTTTCTGCATTGCTCCTAACCAGTGTTTTCTAGGCTCTAAATCCATGCTCTACTTGTATAAAGTTACTAAAGTTTAATGAATGATTTTAGATTTTCCATAAATGTTAATCAAATGCTGTAGACATGCTCTTTCAGCTTAACATGAAATATTATGACAATCCAACTAATGATTTTTTTCTTTCTCTCTGATCTAATAGAGAGGTGAAAAAAGCCCTGCTTCCTGGTCAAGGTGAGTATCATCCTGTCACATTGCATAATGGGGGTTTTATGGGCATGAAGTAGCAGTGAGGGTCAGAAATGGCTGAGCAGATCAGAAAGAGTGGCAGGTGGCTGAACAGGTGGGGTAATCAGGGGGAAGTGAATCAAGGTGATGTTTCTTTTCACATTAGCACCCATCAGAGACTCGATCTGCCTTGTACACTTTCGCACTTACAGAAAGGGCACATCAAACCTGTAGAAAGACACAGAGTGAGATTAATGTTGTCTAAAGGAGTAACAGGTTTGTTTTGTTTGGACAGTACATGAACACAAGACACTAAGAATCCCTAGATGCTTTCTATAATAGCAATATACAGTGAGTGCATGCACACGCACACGCACACACACACGCACACACGCACACACACACACACACACACACACACACACACACACACACACACACACACACAAGCAGCAGTCTGTTGGCGGAATGTTCTCCATGCTGCTCACGCATCGTCTCAGATATCAGACCTCCTACAGCCTTCCTCTTACTTACTCGCACATACACACATATACAAACACACACAGAGTGCTGTGTATGTGAAGAAAATCTTAACACCTTAGTCATGTGATCCCTGTATTGTTTCTTAAGAGATTCATCATTTTAAATATATATATATATATATATATATATATATATATATATATATATATATATATATATATATATATATATATATATATATATACAGTGAGGAAAATAAGTATTTGAACACCCTTCTATTTTGCAAGTTCCCCCACTTAGAAATCATGGAGGGGTCTGAAATTGTCATCGTAGGTGCATGCCCACTGTGAGAGACATAATCTAAAAAAAAAATCCAGAAATCACAATGTATGATTTTTAAACTATTTCTTTGTATGATACAGCTGCAAATAAGTATTTGAACACCTGTCTATCAGCTAGAATTCTGACCCTCAAAGACCTGTTAGTCTGCCTTTAAAATGTCCACCTCCACTACATTTATTATCCTAAATTAGATGCACCTGTTTGAGGTCGTTAGCTGCATAAAGACACCTGTACACCCCATACAATCAGTAAGAATCCAACTACTAACATGGCCAAGACCAAAGAGCTGTCCAAAGACACTAGAGACAAAATTGTACACCTCCACAAGGCTGGAAAGGGCTACGGGGAAATTGCCAAGCAGCTTGGTGAAAAAAGGTCCACTGTTGGAGCAATCATTATGAAATGGAAGAAGCTAAACATGACTGTCAATCTGCCTCGGACTGGGGCTCCATGCAAGATATCGCCTCGTGGGGTCTCAATGATCCTAAGGAAGGTGAGAAATCAACCCAGAACTACACGGTAGGAGCTGGTCAATGACCTGAAAAGAGCTGAGACCACCGTTTCCAAGGTTACTGTTGGTAATACACTAAGACGTCATGGTTTGAAATCATGCATGGCATGAAAGGTTCCCCTGCTTAAACCAGCATATGTCCAGGCACGTCTTAAGTTTGCCAATGACCATTTGGATGATCCAGAGGAGTCATGGGAGAAAGTCATGTGGTCAGATGCGACCAAAATAGAACTTTTGGGTCATAATTTCACTAAACGTGTTTGGAGGAAGAAGAATGATGAGTACCATCCCAAGAACACCATCCCTACTGTGAAGCATGGGGGTGGTAGCATCATGCTTTGGGGGTGTTTTTCTGCACATGGGACAGGGCGACTGCACTGTATTAAGGAGAAGATGACCGGGGCCATGTATTGTGAGATTTTGGGGAACAACCTCCTTCCCTCAGTTAGAGTATTGAAGATGGGTCAAGGCTGGGTCTTCCAACGTGACAATGACCCGAAGCACACAGCCAGGATAACCAAGGAGTGGCTCTGTAAGAAGCATATCAAGGTTCTGGCGTGGCCTAGCCAGTCTCCAGACCGAAACCCAATAGAGAATCTTTGGGGGGAGCTCAAACTCCGTGGTTTCTCAGCGACAGGCCAGAAACCTGACTGATCTAGAGAAGATCTGTGTGGAGGAGTGGGCCAAAATCCCTCCTGCAGTGTGTGCAAACCTGGTGAAAAACTACAGGAAACGTTTGACCTCAAACAAATGCTACTGTACCAAATATTAACATTGACTTTCTCAGGTGTTCAAATACTTATTTGCAGCTGTATCATACAAATAAATAGTTTAAAAATCATACATTGTGATTTCTGGATTTTTTTTTTAGATTATGTCTCTCACAGTGGACATGCACCTACGATGACAATTTCAGACCACTCCATGATTTCTAAGTGGGAGAACTTGCAAAATAGCAGGGTGTTCAAATACTTATTTTCCTCACTGTATATATACATACACACACACACACACACACACACACACACACACACACACACACACACACACACACACTCACTCACTCACTCTGTTCTAATAATCCTTTCTCCTATACATATCTTTATTCTTTTTTCAGCATCTTTTTCCGTACTCTTCCTAGCATCCCTTTTCACTTTTCATCATTTCATTCATGTCAAACTATCCCCCATTAAGATCTCTCATCTCTGCCTCCAACTTTCTTTTTTTAGTTAATTAGTATATGCATCTTTTTGTCTTCCTTGTATCTAACCATATATACCTCCATTTAAGTCTTGCCATCCCTCTCTTAAATTCCACCACCCACCATCTCTCATTTTGCTTCCTTGATCTTTCTTTCTTTCTTTCTTTCTTTCTTTCTTTCTTTCTTTCTTTCTTTCTTTCTTTCTTTCTTTCTTTCTTTCTTTCTTTCTTTCTCTCTCTCTCTCTCTCTCTCTCTCTCTCTCTCGCTCTCTCTCTCTCTCTCTCTCTCTCTCTCTCTCTCTCTCTCTCTCTCTCTCTCTTTTTATAATTCAGCTTCTCTCTTTTTTGCAACCATATCCTTACTCGCTACCTTTCACAAATCCTGCCTTCAACATTTTTTCCTCTCACAAACCTTTGTCAATTCTTTTTTTGACCCTTTAGTACTTCCAACCCTCCAACAATGGTTTCCTTTATCTATCCTCCCCTCCTACATCTACTTTCCAACATACATTGCTTTGGTGTCTTTGCATGCCCTCTCCCTATTTGGTGTTGGTTTTGGCTCCTAAATTTCCTATGTTTTTTTTTTCTGCTGCTCTGAAACCTGGAGCTTAGCCACTCTTTACACCTCCCCTATCTTCTCCGTCCTCCCTCAATCTCTCTTTGCCGGGTAGCTCCATCTGCTGTGGTGTAGCCACCAGCCTGCCTGCTATTCCCAAAGCTCAAGGCTAAATATGCAGGACACACACTGACTTGCAAAGCCCTCTCATTTTACACCAAACACTCTGAATTTGGATGCTTCCGTAAGGAAGTGTGTGATTTGTTGATGTCGATGAAGCTGTAGAATGAGATGAGTGGAGTGAGAAAATTATTTGGAGAGATGCAGATCATTCATGTTTGGAAAAACAGAGCGTGAACATAGCGGTAGTGATGCTGTATCGGCCAGCAGAGCTCTTATTTATACTGATATACCACAGTCTTTCTGTTTTATCCACCTTTCCATATATTTCTAATATGCAGAATATAGTGTATATTAATGCTATTTTCTGCCAGCATGTCTCCAGTCTCCAGCCAAACCAGTGACCACACGGATTGATTGTGTGTGTGTGTGTGTGTGTGTGTGTGTGTGTGTGTGTGTGTGTGTGTGTGTGTGTGTGTGTGTGTGTGTGTATACACATGTACGTGCCCTAGTTCCTTTTAAAATGGGTCAGTACCAACCAGCTTTAGCTATAATCTGCATGTCCTTTGCAAACTAATTATAAGACACTCATTAGATCTCTATACTGAACCCCTCTGGCAGAAATCCCCATATATATATTTTAAAATGTATGTATGCGGTGTCTCTGGCTACAATTTACTTAATGTATTAATCTGGATCATCTTCTGTGTCACACCACGGTTCTAAAGAGATAAGTGAAATGAGCAAAGAAGGAAAGGATTAACATGTCAGACATCTGGCTGTGTGTATCAGGTAAGATATTACAGGTCTGTGGTATTCATCAATATGAAGCATGTCTGATTTGATGCAGCTTGTGATTACCATCATGCAGTAAGCGTCTCTATATTTAAAGGTGCATATGGTTTTGTCAATCCATATTCAAGAGCTTTAGAGAAGAGCGACAGGATCCCATTATCAGTCAATTAACTGTAATTAACCGTGTTCATGAGGAGAGCTGGCCAATCTGTTGCCGCAGGTCTACAAGATGGACAGTATGTTATTGGAAGAATTCAGAGAGCACATTGTTCAGAGAACATAGCAGACACAGAGTAAAACAAACATAAGCATCTGTGTGTATCTACAAATACAGTGCAGTATGTGTATACAGTATCTCACAAAAGTGAGTACACCCCTCACATTTCAGCAACCATTTTATTTTCTTCTCAAGGAACAATACTATAGAACTGAACCTTGGGTATATTTTAGAGTAGTCAATGTGCAGCTTGTATAGCAGTATAGATTTACTCTCATCTTAAAATAACTCAAAATACAGCCATTATTTTCAAATTAGCTAGCAAAAAAAGTGAGTACACCCTAAGTGAACATCTCATAACTGTCCAAAGTGTCAATATTTTGTGTGAGCACTGCCTTAATCCTCCTGGGCATAGAATTCATCAGAGCTGCACAGGTTGTTGCTGGGATCCTCTTCCACTCCTCCATAATGACATTACAGAGCTGCTAGATGTTCAGGTCTGGAGACATACTTGGCCACTCCATCACCTTCACCTTTAGCTTCCTCAGCAAGGAAAACTGCTGTTCAGCTTAGTTTCTGAAGGGAGGGCATCATGTTCTGCTTCAGAATGTCACAGTACATGTTGGAATCCATGTTTCCCTCAATAAACCGCAGCTTCCCAGTACCAGCAGCACTCATGCAGCCCCAGACCATGATGCTAACACCATCATGCTTGACTGTAGGCAAGACATAATTTTCTTGGTACTCCTCACCAGGGCGTCACCGCACATGCGGGAAACCATTTGAGCCAAGTAAGTTTATCTTAGTCTGATCAGACCACAGGATCTGATCAGACTAAGATAAACTTACTTGGCTCAAATGGTTTCCCGCATGTGCGGGAAACCATTTGAGCCAAGTAAGTTTATCTTAGTCTGATCAGATCCTGTGGTCTGATCAGACCACAGGATCTGGTTCCAGTAATTCATGCTCTTGGACAGATTGTCTTCAGCAAACTTTTTTTGGGGCTTTCTTGTGAGCCAGCTTCAGAAGAGACCTCCTTCTGGTAGGGCGGCCATGCAAACCGACTTGTTGCAGTGCAGGCCTGTTCCAAGTGGAACCCGTCTTGAAAAAACCTCGGTATGACCCTGGGCACTGTACTGTAACTCAGTTTCAGGGTGTAACTGATCTTCTTATAGCCTCGGCCATCTTTGTTTAGAGCAACAATTCTGATTTTCAAATCCTCAGATAGACTTTGCCATCAGGTGCCATGTTAAACATCCAGTGGTCAGTATGAGAGAACTGTACTCAAAGCACCAAATTTTAACTGCTCTAACATAATATACACAAATTTGTAAAGCAGACAAAAACATTAATATGATGAATAGGGCATGTGACTTTGCATTGTTGAGGAACATACAGCTGCTATCGCTTAGGGTGTACTCACTTTTGTTGCCAGTTATTTTGTCAATAATTGCTGTATGATGATTTATTGAGGACAGTCAATTTGTACTGCTATACAAGCTGCACATTGACTACTCTAAAATATATCCAAGTTTCATTTCTATATTATTGTCCCTTGAGAAGATGTACTAAAATGGTTGTTACAATGTGAGGGGTGTGTATCCACTTTGGTGAGATACTGTAAATAAAGTCGTCTAGCCATCACAATATCTTTGAAGAATTTCAGTCAGGTTTTAGGCCCCATCATTGCACGGAAACTGCTCTAGTTAAAATCACTAATGACCTGTTTTTAGCTTCAGACCAAGGCTTCATCTCGTTGTTGGTTCTACTAGATCTTAGTGCTGCATTCGACACTATAGACCATGATCTCCTCCTAGATCGCTTACAAAATTACATCGGCATTCAGGGACAGGCATTAAACTGGTTTAAATCCTACCTGTCCGATCGTTACCATTTCGTAGATTTAAATGGAGAGCTATCCAGGCTAATGCAAGTAAATTATGGCGTGCCGCAAGGTTCAGTTCTAGGACCCCTGCTCTTCACAATATACATGCTTCCGTTAGGAAATATTATTAGAAGGCATGGAATTAGCTTCCATTGTTATGCTGATGATACTCAGCTATATATCTCATCTAAACCAGGCGATACAGCTCAATTAACTCGGATAACTGAGTGTGTTAAGGAAATAAGAGATTGGATGACCCACAACTTTCTACTTTTAAATTCTGATAAGACTGAGATTTTGCTCATCGGCCCAAAAACTAGTATACAGAAGCTCCAGCATCTCAACTTGCATTTAGACGGATGTTCTGTAACCACTAGTTCAATGGTAAAAGACCTGGGAGTTATTTTAGACAGCAACTTGTCTTTCAAATATCATATCAACCAAGTTACAAAAACAGCCTTCTTTCACCTTAGAAATATTTCTAAGTTAAGAAACATGTTGTCTATATCCGATGCAGAGAAGCTCATCCATGCGTTTATGACCTCCAGAATAGACTACTGTAATGCATTACTAGGTGGATGTCCTGCGTCATTAATAAACAAGCTTCAGTTAGTCCAGAATGCAGCAGCCAGAGTTCTCACAAGGTCAAGAAAATATGATCACATAACCCCAATCCTATCGTCCCTACACTGGCTTCCTGTTAAGTTTCGAATAGACTACAAACTATTACTTCTCACTTATAAAGCACTAAATGGTTTGGCTCCTATGTATCTATCCAGTCTATTAACACGCTACAATCCACCACGCTCCCTGAGATCTCAAAACTCTGGGCTTCTAGTAGTTCCTAGAATAGCAAAGTTCACTAAAGGTGGTAGAGCATTTTCACATTTAGCTCCTAAACTCTGGAATAGTCTTCCTGACAGTGTTCGAGGCTCAGACACACTCTCCCAGTTTAAGTGTAGATTAAAAACATATCTTTTTAGCAAAGCCTACACATAACACACATCACATATCATAACTTTGTGCTCCAGAACATCTGATCACATGCACATTATCAACTTGTGCTGTTAATATCATGAACAGCAGCTACGCTAATTCCTCTCCACTGCTTCTCTTTCTCTCCCCATCCCGAGACACCCTGAGGTTTGGCCAGCTCCAGTCACCTCCCACCTCGTGATGATTACGGACCTTTGAAGAAGTAGATGCCGAACTCGCAAACATCCCGAACCATCTAGAGACGTACCAGTGCCATTTGGATCCCGCTACATGTGTGGAGTTTGACATTGGACCTCCTGGAGTGTTTAAAGGCTCTGGCATGGAGAAGCTAATGCTGGATCTGTGATGATCACAAATGCTGAGCTTATAAAACTAGGAGCTACTAACCATATAGACTGTATAAGACTGCAGAAAGAACATCACTTTTAATCTTATACTCCAGTAATCATGTTAGTTCTCACTCTCAAACTCTTGATGTCACCCAAATGAGGATGGGTTCCCCTTTTGAGTCCGGTTCCTCTCAAGGTTTCTTCCTCATAACATCTAAGGGAGTTTTTCCTTGCCACAGTCGCCAGCGGCTTGCTCATCAGGGACAAATTCACACCATTCACCTTAACTGTTGATTTGTGTAAAGCTGCTTTGAGACAATGTCTGTTGTGAAAAGCGCTATACAAATAAACTTGACTTGACTTGACTTGACAATTTTGCCCTTGTTAAACTCGCTCAAATCCTTACCCTTGCCAATCTTTTCCTGCTTCTAACACATCAACTTTGGGCAAAATGGCAAAAGGGACAGAAGACCAAAATGTTCACTTGCTGCCAAATATATTCCACTGAGTTACAATGACAATAGCGATACGACAAAATTATACAAATACTTTACATTTTTCATGGCAGGCAAAAGCTGCAGCATAAGCTTTGCCTCCACTTGCGAACTGCCGCTCAACCACGCACCAGCTGCCACAGAAATATATACTGTATAATTTATACAGTAGGGTTATGTAAATTGCTTTGTTTTGCTAAATTATGTACTGTAATTTGTTAATTATTTTTACAAATTACAGTATACTACCCCATACTGATCACCATTCTCCTGGGTACGCTCCTGGGTATTCTTTTTTATAAAGCAAATTACATTTAACGTTAATTAAAAAAAAAAAAAAAAAACGTTTTACATTAATTAACAAACATGTACTAACGTAATTAAGTTAGCCATTGTTCACACAATAATTCATGTGACTCATGGTGTATCAAGGTTAGTTCTTGATTAGTATATGCCTTAACTTAACATTATTTCATAATAAAATAACATTTAGTTTACATATGAGTACATGCTTATTTATGTATTGTTATTGTAAAGTGATACCATGCTAAACAATACACAGAGCTAAAGAAGTAAAAATTAGTCCCAGGACTGCTAATGCATGATCAGATTTCAACTTAAGATCTACCTTTTACTGGTCCATGGATGTCTGTCATTGACATGACATGAAGGACAGACAAAAAAAATAACCAGTAAATGTCCAACTCTAGTGTGTGTCTGAGACTCCAGGTTAACATATTCTCTCAAAGATTAGCAAGTAATCCTAAAAACATGCAGCTAAATCAGTCTTGTGTGTAATGTGTGAAATGATTAATTGGCTGAATTAACTAAGATTTTCGCATTCACTGAAGTGTTTTTTTTTCTGCAAGGGCACTGAGTCAGGTCTGAAGATGATGGCAATGTGTCATAAGGAAGTGCCAGACAAGACGCAGATGGAGTCAGTGGGCGTCTCGCTTTCGCTCATTTATTAATGTTTGCCTAAAAGGAGAAGGGGGGTTTTCTGTGTCATTTCATAGATGCACCGAGGTGTTGTTGGTCTTTGCTAACTGTTAGTGGGCAGTCAAATACAGCTAGGTCTTTTATGAGTCGTGGTGTGATTATTAGGAGGAATGAAGATGAGTGCGGTGAAGTTTAATTACCCGAATTCAATACTATTAGACAAGTAAAAATCTGACAGAAAGCCAATAGTGATGTTCAAATTAGCCTGAAATTCCTGATTCCCTAGGGGGCCACTGATTGAGCTAACACTAAGTAACGACTATACCATTTACAACAAGTATGTCACGTGTAGTGTCATGTCACACACTGACTGTCTAAATCTCTTCTTTTTTTTTATTAATTTGTCACTGCATTAGAGTAATGTCAAAATCCAGCCCTCATAAGACTTTACCCTCGATTTCTACTTCACACAAAACCTAAAATAACAAAAGTCCACTTTCTGCATGCTGTGCATTTTATTTAAAATCATTATGTACAAAGATGTCAAAGATTTCCAACCATCAGTTTCTCATACTCTATTATGTATATCCTTCTTAATGAACGTTATGAACTAAGTAGCATTTATAATGGACATATAATAGTGATGTTATGGGCAACAGAGTAATTGTAATAAATTATTAAGCAGAGCAGATTCTCAGCATGGCTGAAAATGGGGCGTGGCTAAAAGCAAGCATTTCTGGTAGCTCTCAATTTAGTCTTAATCCTTTGTATTATATAGACAACATTGTCAATGTAAATTCACTTCCTCATAAATGGTATTTAAATCTTGCAGTTGCCAAAACAGATAAAAATCTAAATCCTATCAGTAGAAGCAAAAAGACACCTATTGTAAATGGACTGTGAGCTTGATGTGACCTTTGACTTGACCTGACACTTAATGCATCCAGTGTGAATCTTGGGTAAGCTGAACACTTCTCAGATGTCAAATCAATGGCAAGGAGCACAGATGGAAAAAGAAAGATATGGTGGGAATGCACTCTTAACCAAGACATATGCTTTCTTGACAAGCTTTCTAGTGAAGCACAATTTGTACTACTTCACAGTGAGTTGCAAAATAGGAATACCGATAGGATGCATTCTTTAAACAGTATACTTTTCACATTGACTGTAAACTAACATTATAGTCATGACATTCAGGTCAAAACTTCCTAAACATTTATAGTTATGTACTTTGTGGAAATGTATGTATGTGTTTATATCAACATTATTATTTTTAATGTTTAGCTGCTGGTAAGCATTTGTGTAAAATATAACGCATTAAAATTTTTTGAACTTGCTACAGAGTTGGTGTTTGTTTAGGGTTAGATATCTTTTCTTCTCTCTGAATTGTATGACTTTTTTGTGGTTAACCAGACCTTTCAAGCGACAGGTTTTTGATTGACCCTCACGACTACTTGTTTATGTAGGATAATGAGGACTTTAAGCATTAACAGTTGTAGCATTGGCTACAGTGAACAAAAATAAACCTGCCGTGTAAAAAAAAAAAAAAATCTCTGGGCAATAGCTTATACAGGATGTAGAAGAATATCAAAAAGCAAGGGAATGGAAGACATTCATGTGAAGGTAAAATCTTAAGTATAAAATCTTTATTTTAGATTAAAAATGGGTGATTTAAATGAGCTATTGTATAGGAAAAAATTATTCTATACTTCTAATTAAAAAGGTGCTTATCAAATTAACAACTGACCTTGTTGCACTCACTATGACAATCATATCAAACTGAAATTTATATGCATATGAAACCTATTCAACACATCCATCGAAAACTGTCTTTATGTACACAAGACTTTATGTACACAACACCTGACTATAAGATTCATATGTGCTTTTGAACAACCCATTCCACATTTAGTCCCCATTTGCTGTCATTATAACATACACTGTTCTGGGAAGATGTTTAAATACATTTTAAAGTTTGGTTGTGGAGATTTGTACTCAATCAGGTAAAAGGGTATTAGAACAGTATTAGAAATCAGTTTAATAGAGGGACAGCACAGTGATAGAGGCACGATTGTGATGTTTTGGACATGTAGGTAGTTGGTTTAAAAGAGGCAGACGTGGTATGGAGACGGATGATCCGCTGTGACGACCTCTAATGGGAGCAGGTAAAGTCAGGTAGTGATGTAGGATGAGGATGCTTGGGGTGCAGTCTGCATTCCAAATCATCTCAATGGTGTTCAAGAGGGTTGAGGTAAGAGGTCTATAGCAGGCCAATCAAGATCTTCCACTCCAAACCATGTAATCCATTTCTTTGTGGTGCTCACTTTGTGCACAGCATAGTCAAGCTGGATAAGGTTTGGGTCTTCTAGTTCAAGTAAAGGGAAAATGTAATGTCACTGCCTATATCCTATACTATTGCCTATATCTATTTTCAGTGGCGGCTGGCCAATAGAGGGCGCTAGGGCGCCGCCCTCCCTGAACCACACACGCAAAATTATAATCATAAAAATTATTTAAATGTATATTTGTATGATGTAATATATTAGAAAATCATCTGTGGAAAATATTTTTTTTTCACAATCACCATATGTCCTCTCTGTGTGCACCACTCAATTTCAGCTGAGGGGCAATCGAGAAATCGACTAAAAGAGGCGTAGTCTTTGGAGAATTTAGTCAAATGCCTATTCAATATATAAATATATTCAAGATGTGACATAAAATTTAGCCAATCAGCGTCCTCAATACTTATCTGCAATGGGCGTTTATTTTTTCGCCCCCAAACTGCTTAAATGAGGGCTTGGCCAGTAGTGGCGTGATTTTCAATTAATGTTATGTGACAATGGCGGACTCAGGTCTAATTAGTTCCGGAGACGAAAACTCTGTAAAATCTCTACTCCAATGCCCGTTTGAGAAGAGAACTTTGGCAGAAAAACTGAAGGTAAAAGAACTGGGTCCAGATCAGCCTGACCTCTTAATCAGACAGCAGACAAGCGAAAAGGGGAAGACGTACACGTGAAGCTACTCTTCACGTTGGTACACCAAAAAGGCCTGGCTATGTGGGTGCGTATCTGCTGATGCCTTATTTTGCTTTCCGTGCTTGCTGTTTAAAACAACTGGGGCAGATACAGCATGGACAGTTACGGGAGTGAGAGATATGAAGCACCTTTCTGAAAAAAATAAGAAAACATGAGAACACCAGGGCATACATGGATAATTCTGTCAAACTAGCCATTTTGGGAAGAGTGAACATCGCTACTCAGTTAGACGACGGCCACAGGATTGCGATAAGAAACTGTGTCTGCATTTCAATAAATCATATTGCAGCGCTTGCTGAAATTGTTTGCTGTGCCAATGTGCCACAGCCCCACTTAAGAAAATTTTTACCATCCGCCACTGTCTATTTTGTTGTAACAGTTTCTGGAAGAACCACATATGGCTGGAAAAGTCAGGTGTCCCAATACTTTTGTCTATATGGTGTAGACATAACTGGAGAAAACTAAACATCAAATGCTTGCACCCTGCCCTAAAAAACATTAAGATATTTTTTTTTTACAAAATGCTATGAACAGGAATATAACATTCCAGCATAAAAACTGAAGTTGGTTTATTCCTTCACAATCTTAATGTTTTGGGGTGTCTTCAACAGAAGGTAAATAGATTGGCATAAATAAATTGGCATGAATAAAAAAATATTATTTTCCTTATCTTTTATTTATTTCACTTTTTTGGCGGGTATGAAGACATATCAAGAAGCAATTTGAGGAGACTTTTATAATACTTTCCTACAAAAGATAAACACAAAACGTCCTGAAAATAATTAAAAAAACCATAGTGTTCATTTATGCAGAACAAAATGGTATGTTCTATATTTACATTTACTATTATGACACAAATACTGATTACCATGCCTACAGCTAAAAAAAATAAAAAGACTGATAAAAACATGAAGTGATTGATGGTATTTAGATTTTGATTTAAATATCAGTAGTTTCATTGCTCATAGTCTAGGTGTCAGGGATTCACCCTGCCATGCCCCCCTCTGTAGCTGTCAGGGATTCACCCTGCCACGCCCCCGTCTGTAGCTGTCAGAGATCCACCCTGCCACGCCCCCCTCGATAGCAGTCACGCTGCTTCCCAAGATTACCGACAGCTGTGGCTCATGAAAGATCAGACTACATAAACTCAAGTTCTTGAGTCACAGGCTGTCGGTCGTTATATTGTCAAGCTGGACAATCGTGTGGCTGCTCGACCGCCGGCTGTATATGCGAATTCCACTTCCAACTTGGATTACTCATTGCCGAAGGCTTTATGGATTATGCTTGGGACATTCGAACTCATAGCGGGCAACGCGTATCGAGCGGATGTCTTTGTTTGTTGTTTTCAACGGCTTATGAGTGTTTTTGTGTTGTACGGTTGTTAAAAATAAAAGGACAATGATCGGACTATATCGGCTTCCGCGTCTGCAGCCTGACAGAACGACCGACCTATACCAAACGCGGATTCGCCATTCCGCGATTCCGACCGCAACGGATCGGCAGCTGAACCCGGCTTCGGATTTCCTCCGGAAGCTCAGTGCCGCTTCTCGCGGTTCAGATCCACAGAAGCCGGATCATGAGAGCGCGGCTGCGCCACGCCCCTCAGAAAACGCGAGGGGATTACCGGCTTGTTACTCGGGGAAAAAAGACGAATTGGGCGGATTTCTGCAAGGCATCGGCGAGTATGTGGCTGTTAACATTTCCCGGTTTCCTTCCGAACGAGCCAAGATTGCCCTCTGTATTTCCCTCCTGTCTGGAGAAGTTCTTGCCAAAGCCAGCTCACTATGGAGCGCCAAAGGGGGCAAATTCGGCTCACTCGCCGAATTCAGCGGGCTGCTTCTGGGGAAGTTGGGGATAGAGGTGGTGGATCTCCACTACAGTCCCCTTGAGGAGGAAGGTGCTCCATTCCAAGGTTCTCAAGAGCACGCGGCTCCGTGCCGGATCTCCCATGAGCCTGCAGCTCAGCCCCAATGTTTTGATGAGAGGGCTGCTTCATCTCAGGGTCTCTACCAGCATGCTGCTGTGTTCCGGGGTTCTCGTGGACGCACCACACCATCTCCGAGCGTCGGCGAGCACACCATGCCGTCACAGAGCTTCTACAGGCGTGCCGCTCTGTTCCGAGGTTCCCGTGGGCGTGCCACGGCGCCACAGTGTCTCCAGGAGCGTGCTTTCCCGCCACAGAGTCTTCACGAGAGCGCCGCGCCGCCACAGAGTCTTCACGAGGGCGCCGCGCCGCCACAGAGTCTTCACGAGGGCGCCGCGCCGCCACAGAGTCTTCACGAGGGCGCCGCGCCGCCACAGAGTGTTCACGAGGGCGCCGCGCCGCCACAGAGTCTTCACGAGGGCGCCGCGCCGCCACAGAGTCTTCACGAGGGCGCCGCGCCGCCACAGAGTCTTCACGAGGGCGGCGCGCCGCCACAGAGTCGTCACGAGAGCGCCGCGCCGCCAAAGAGTCTCCAGGAGCATGCTTTCCCGCCACAGAGTCGTCACGAGAGCGCCGCGCCGCCACAGAGTCTCCAGGAGCATGCTTTCCCGCCACAGAGTCGTCACGAGAGCGCCGCGCCGCCACAGAGTCTCCAGGAGCATGCTTTCCCGCCACAGAGTCGTCACGAGAGCGCCGCGCCGCCACAGAGTCTCCAGGAGCATGCGTTCCCGCCACAGAGTCGTCACGAGAGCGCCGCCACAGAGTCTCCAGGAGCATGCTTTCCCGCCACAGAGTCGTCACGAGAGCGCCGCGCCGTCACAGAGTCTCCAGGAGCATGCGTTCCCGCCACAGAGTCGTCACGAGAGCGCCGCGCCGCGCCGCCAGAGTCTCCAGGAGCATGCTTTCCCGCCACAGAGTCGTCACGAGAGCGCCGCGCCGCCAGAGTCTCCAGGAGCATGCGTTCCCGCCACAGAGTCGTCACGAGAGCGCCGCGCCGCCACAGAGTCTCCAGGAGCATGCTTTCCCGCCACAGAGTCGTCACGAGAGCGCCGCGCCGCCACAGAGTCTCCAGGAGCATGCTTTCCCGCCACAGAGTCGTCACGAGAGCGCCGCGCCGCCACAGAGTCTCCAGGAGCATGCTTTCCCGCCACAGAGTCGTCACGAGAGCGCCGCGCCGCCACAGAGTCTCCAGGAGCATGCTTTCCCGCCACAGAGTCGTCACGAGAGCGCAGCGCCACCACAGAGTCTCCAGGAGCATGCTTTCCCGCCACAGAGTCGTCACGAGAGCGCCGCGCCGACACCTCCGGTCACAGAAGGCGAAGTGACTCCTCCAAATCCCTCTCCAGACGACGCCCCATCCCAGAGCCCCTTCCAAGGCAACATCTCGCCCACGGAAAGCTCCGCCCAGCTCCAGGTCCCTCCAGAGAGCTCCGCCCAGCTCCAGGTCCCTCCAGAGAGCTCCGCCCAGCTTCAGGTCCCTCCAGAGAGCTCCGCCCAGCTCCAGGTCCCTCCAGAGAGCTCCGCCCAGCTCCAGGTCCCTC
Source organism: Silurus aristotelis (assembly GCF_946808225.1). Taxonomy (NCBI): domain Eukaryota; kingdom Metazoa; phylum Chordata; class Actinopteri; order Siluriformes; family Siluridae; genus Silurus; species Silurus aristotelis. The sequence goes on from NC_139586.1 coordinate 21,287,880, forward strand.
CAGAGAGCTCCGCCCAGCTCCAGGTCCCTCCCGAGAGCTCGTCTCCGCTCCAGGCTCCTCCCGAGAGCTCGTCTCCGCCTCCGAGCGACCCCACGAGCTCGTCTCTGCTTCAGTGTCCCAAAGAGAGCTCCACTGATGTCGTGGACCTCCAGGCGAGCCCTTCTCCGCTCGTGGATCTCCAGGCAGGCTTCACCTCATTTCCAGGCTGCTCAGTAGGCTCCGATCTGCTCCTAAGGGTCCCAAGGAGCGCCCCTACGCCCAGGGGTTTCCCTGTGCACTCACCCCGGCTCCAGGACTGTGAAAGGGAAGTTGAACCGCTGTCCCCGGGTTCCACCGACGGCGACGGCTCGCCCCCAGCGCCCGCAGGAGGCGACGTTTCGCCCCCGGGCTCCACAGAAGGCGACGTTTCGCCCCCGGGCTCCACAGAAGGCGACGTTTCGCCCCCGGGCTCCACAGAAGGCGACGTTTCGCCCCCGGGCTCCACAGAAGGCGACGTTTCGCCCCCGGGCTCCACAGAAGGCGACGTTTCGCCCCCGGGCTCCACCGAAGGCGACGTCTCGCCCCCTGGTCCTCTTCAGGGCGAAGGATCGCATCCAAGCTCCACGCAGGGCGAAGGATCGCATCCAAGCTCCACGCAGGGCGAAGGATCGCATCCAAGCTCCACGCAGGGCGAAGGATCGCATCCAAGCTCCACGCAGGGCGAAGGTTTGCCCCCGGGCTCCACAGAGGGCGAAGGTTTGCCCCCGGGCTCCACAGAGGGCGACGTCTCGCCCCCGGGCTCCACAGAAGGCGACGTCTCGCCCCCGGGCTCCACAGAAGGCGACGTCTCCCCCCCAGGTCCTCTTCAGGATGACGGATCGCCCCCAGGATCCCCGCATGGCAACGTCGGTCCTCCAGGTCCCTCCGACGGTGACGTCGGTCCTCCAGGTCCCTCTGACGGCGACGTCGGTCCTCCAGGTCCCTCAGAGGGTGGTACGACGTTCCTCGTCTCCGCCTGGGATGTCCTTCACTCCCCGGTCATTGTCATGGTTGGCGTCCAGTTCCAGTTCCCCGCCATGGAGGTCGCTCCGGCTCCAATCCCCGCCAGGGGCTTTACTCAGCCTCCCGTCAGCACCGAGGGCGTGGGTCCGTTCCGGATCCTCCTGCAAGGTGTTGTCCCATGCCGGCTCTCCGCAGAGGTTGCTCCCAGGCGTCTAAGGAGGCCTTCCTCGGAGTGCCCTGGCCCGCCTGGCATAGGTGGGTTTTGGGGCGTCAGGTGTCGCCCCTGGAGGGGGGGGTACTGTCAGGGATTCACCCTGCCACGCCCCCCTCTGTAGCTGTCAGGGATTCACCCTGCCACGCCCCCGTCTGTAGCTGTCAGAGATCCACCCTGCCACGCCCCCCTCGATAGCAGTCACGCTGCTTCCCAAGATTACCGACAGCTGTGGCTCATGAAAGATCAGACTACATAAACTCAAGTTCTTGAGTCACAGGCTGTCGGTCGTTATATTGTCAAGCTGGACAATCGCGTGGCTGCTCGACCGCCGGCTGTATATGCGAATTCCACTTCCAACTTGGATTACTCATTGCTGAAGGCTTTATGAATTATGCTTGGGACATTCGAACTCATAGCGGGCAACGCGTATCGAGCGGATGTCTTTGTTTGTTGTTTTCAACGGCTTATGAGTGTTTTTGTGTTGTACGGTTGTTAAAAATAAAAGGACAATGATCGGACTATATCGGCTTCCGCGTCTGCAGCCTGACACTAGGTCTGATGTTGTTGAAATCAAATGTGAAATCAGCCACTGTTGTAGTAGGTAAATGTTAACATATTGTATAGATAAATAATGAACAATGGGAACAATGTGACAATTGGTAAGCATTTTTTATTTCACTTATACCACAGAAAGTTTTCTCCCCATGTTAGAAGGAAAGCAGAAGGTTGAATCAGGGTCTGTCCTTAATATTCTACTTTTGAAATCAGTTCATCTGGAACATCTAATACCAGTCTTTTAAAAATAATATAGAAATTATAGTGTATTAGGACACTGTTATTTATATATACTATATAGCCAAATATCTGTAGACACCTGACTGAGACACCCATTTGTACTGGAAGTCTTTGTATGCTATAGAATTACTATTTCTTTTCTCTGGAACTAACAGGCTCACACCTGTTGCAGCATGACAATGCTCCTGTGCACAAAAGCAAGCTCCATGCACACATGGCTTGCCAAAGATAGAGTGCAAGAAATTGAGTGGCCTCCACAGAGCCCTGACCTCAACCCCACTGAACACCTTCGGAATGAACTGGAACACAGACTGCACTCCAGGCCTCCTTATTCTATTGCAGTCTCTGACCTCACAAATGCTCTTCTGGCAGAATGAGCACAAATCCCTACAGCTATGCTCCAAAATCGAGTGTAAAGCTTCCATAGAAAAGGTTTAATAATTCTTGAATGGGATGTTCAGCAAAGAATGAAGGTGTGATAGTTTTTAAACGTTTCACAAACCTTTGGCTGTTAAGTATAAAATTGTCATTTGCTCTGTAGCTAGAACTTTTTGTCAGATTGCTTTTATAGAAAGTCAGTCAGCAACTTCTCACCATCAGATTTAAGAATCCAACAGCATTGTGTTACTTGAAGATCTCTGGCTTATGAAACCATGGTATGGAATGGCTGGCATGTCATTAATACCTTAAATATCTTGAATGCCTGTATGCCTTGCATCCAGCTACCATAAAGGATACTTTTTGCAATTTCACATAACTCTGGACTTTAGTTGAATTGTGTTATAGATTTTATTAGCATAGCCTTTATGATTTTTCGATTTAGCTATTTCTCCTGCATTTTCTTTGTACTGTAAGTCTGAAATATGTGAATATGTGAATTTGTTTTTTTCCATCATCTTCAGACTCCAAGACTCAAGAGAACTTGTACTTTTCTAGCTAAATAAAGAATAAATAAAACTGAACAGAATGTTTCACAGATAAATGCATTGCTTGAAAATCTTTTGTTAACAAGGAATGCCTATGTATTGCGCCAAACCAAATGTTCATATTTAATTAGAAATTCTTTTATTTTCCTGTTTTCAGAACTGTTACCAGAGAGCAAAGATATCACCCTGTAACATTGCTAGTCATGGCTGAGAATAATCACTATGGATGATACTTTACTTTCCCTGTTTTTGTTAAGTGTATAATGAATGTTCATGCATGCAAAATATCATTTTGTGTTTAAAGACAATATGACGAATATAACAATGAATTATGTGCTTTTTATTGATGTGGTATATGTGCTGCTCCAGAAGTTTAACAATGAAAAATCCCACATCTGCACTGTGGATACTAGTGTTATTGTAGTGGTAGTGATTAAACAAACAAAAGCAATTTGTTCAATAAATTACAAGGTTTTATAATTAATCATCTGGATGTCTGTGGTCCTTGTGTTTTGACAAGTAACAGATCGTTGGCATCTGAAATCATGAGGGAACATTGGCTTTAGACCAGCTGTTATAGAATCAGGGATGGCAAAAGTACTTCACTCAAGTAAAAGTACAGATGCTCGTGTTTTATTTCAAGTAAAGAAGTTTAGGCCCTGAAGTACTTAAGTAAAAAAGTAGCCATTACTGCTACTTGTTTTAGTGTCATACTGGTAACTGGACCTCACATCATATTAATACCAAATAATTTAAAATTGTGTTACCTAATAAATGTATCCAGGCTGAACAACCACCATACAGAACATAAGCAGAGAAAAGATGATGATGATCAGGTGATCAAGTCAAGTCAAGTCAAGTCAAGTTTATTTCTATAGCTCTTTTCACAAAAGACATTGTCTTAAAGCAGCTTTACAGAAATTAACAGTTAAGGTGAATGGTGTGCATCAGGTCAGGATCAGGAAAGTCTCTGTTCTCAGTCATTTTTACATCGCTCTTATCCATGTTAGCCATTCTTCTTTTTGCCTCCTGCCTTACTGACTGTTAACTTCATAGGCTAGCCTACGTCTGTGGTGCGTGATAGCCAGGAAATTATACACCAGTGGTAGATTGTAAAAGAAAGGCAATTTCAAGAAACAGGTTGATGGGCTGAAAACGGCACGCAAAGAGAAGAAAAATATTGATCCTCATCAAATAGATTACAGATACAGATATTTGTGTAAAATAATTAAGTAAAAAGTAAAAAGTTGTCCAAAAAAAAATTGTGAAGTAAAGTATTCATACAAGAAAAATATACTGTAACAAAGGATTTGTGTGTCGTTGCTTCTCATCTCTCTATATAATACACTATATGGAAGTGAAGATGTGTTTGTTGTGACCAACTGGGCCAACTGTAACATATTAGCATAGTTATCATATACTATATGAGCAAAGTTTTGTGGACCCATCACAAAAAGATTTGTGTACCTTCTGACCATCACATTACACATTTAGTCCCAGTTTGCAGTAATAATAACCTTCACTCATGTGGAAAAACATTCAACTAGATTTTGGAGTTTGCCTGTATAGATTTGTGTTCATTCTGCCACAAAAGTGCAAGGAAAGTCAGGTACTACTGTAGGGTTAGAAGGCCTTGGGTGCAGTCAGCATTCCAATTCATCTCAAAAGTGTTCAATACGGATGATGTCATTGCTCTATATCAGGCCACTCAAGATCTCCCACTCCAACCCCTGCAAACCATATGTTTATCAAGCTCACTTTATGTACAGGGGCATTGTCATGCTGGAATTGGTTGGACTCTTCTAGTTCAAGTGAAAAAAAAAAATAATGCTTCTGCATCCAAAGACTATGCCTCCATCTTTGTGGAAAAGGTTTGGGAAAGAACTGCATATAGCTGTCCTAATACTGTAGTTCATAGAGTGAGCTAAATATTACAATTACAATAAAAAATGTAAATTAAACTTACACAAACCCTGACCTAAATCCTAATCTATAAAATGTCAAATGGGTAATTTTTTAGTTTTTTAGGTACAGAGGATGAAAATATATATTTTTATTTATTAATCAATAAATGTATTTATTTATTGTCATGCATTTTAACAACCTACAGTTATGCCTAATGTTTTGGCATGTCTGTGAGATAAATTTCTTTCTGGTTTTACTTATAAGCTATAACACTGTCTGAGAGTCCTTCAGGTGTATGTTGGCAAACTCCAAGCGGGCCTCCAAGGGTTCTTCACTAAGGAAAGCCTTCCGTCTAGCCACTCTGCCATAAAGCCCAGATTGGTGGAGGGCAATGATTCCTTCTGGAACTGGTCCCAGCTCCACACAAGATCTCTGGACATCAGTCAGAGTGACCGTCGAGGTTCTTGCTCACCTTTCTTAATAAGGCTTTTTACCCCTTTGCTCAGTTTGTCTAGGTGACCAGCATATTTTTTGTAGCCTTCTCCAGATCTATGCCTAGCAAGAATCCTTTCTCTGAGCTCTGCAGGCAGTTCCTTTGAACTCATGACTTGTTTTTTGCTCTGATATGCATTGTCATCTATAAGGCCTTCTACAGAGAGCTGTGTGTGTTTCCTGTCTAATCATCTAATCATGTCTAATCCATAAATCCAAAAAATAGTAACATGCAGAGGCAGTAGTGTAGAACTCGCAGCATTACATTACAAAAAACAGGTACAACAGGGTCTTCAATAAGGTGAGCAGAAGAAACTCAGAAGTGAAATCTCTGGTAAGCATATTTGTATGCTGTGGTGTGTTCTGAGAAATAAAGGTATTGTGGATTGTCTAACAGATTCTTCCTCTACACCTTTCCATCTTGTATCAGTGTAAGGATTTGAATTACTAAACAGTTCCCAGAGGGGAAATACAAAAACAGTAAAAAAAAGAAAAAGTGTGACAGTGATTAACACTGTTCCAATTAAATCTGTTCACAAAATTGTGCAATTTAAACACCAATAAGAAAGAAAAAGACTGCTTGTGTCTCACTATCTAAACAAAAATTTCTCAGCAAATACAATTTACTACTTTACTAACTTACTACTAAAAATATTACTTTGCATGCAGCATTATATTTTGTTATGGAGGAGAAATATAAAATTAGTGACCTGTTTTGGGATAGCAGATCTCACTAAGCCTTAATTAATATAAGTAAATCAATATATAATGTTTTAATTGTATTTGTGTATTACATATTTCTGTATATTTATCTATTTTATGTATTTCTGGCAACCCTTTGTTCCTTTCAAATTCCTTCTTTCTGTCCCCATCATTTTGTTATTCCTTCCACATTGTTCCTTTATTCCACATGCCTCCTTTATCCTTTCCTATTTCTCATCCTCCATCCTTCCTTCCTTCCTTCCTTCCTTCCTTCCTTCCTTCCTTCCTTCCTTCCTTCCTTCCTTCCTTCCTTCCTTCCTTCCTTCCTTCCTTCCTTTCTTCCTTCCGTCCTTCCTTCCTTCCTTCCTTCCACCCACCTTCCTTCATTCCTTCCATCCTTCCTCACATTTAAATGTACAGCATTAGGCAGACACCCTTATCTAGAGCAACTTACATGCATAGACTGAAAAATACCATATTTTTGTTCTTCTATAAGTGGAGGATATGACTTTAGACATTGTTTGAGCACTGCTAAAGACTCAGCTGTTTGGACACCTTGGTGCCAGAACAGGGCAGAGTCTGGAAGCTTGTCTCCCTTGTACCCAGGGAGATGGAGGGACCAGTCAAGCAGTGGTTGAGGATCGGAGGGTGCTATTTGCAGTGCGATAGGTGCTGAGAGGTAGAGAGATTTGCTAATCCATTTTTATCTTTGTAGGAGAGCATTAGGGTTTTAAATCGAATATGGGCAGATAGAAGAAGCTAATTGAGAGAACATAGCAGCAAAATTTATTTCTTTACTTTCTATTTTTCTTTTTCTTTAAAATCTTTCATTCATTTTTATTTTACACCATTAATACATTCATTTAACTTAATTTTTTCTTTCTTTTATACATCTTACACTGGCTGGATGGGAGGACACTGAAGCACATACCACTGCCATTCGTTTGTCTGGTCTTGATTTGCACTTGAGAGTGGTACTTAACCTCGAATTGCCCTAGGGGCACCTAAGAGGCTGACCCTGCACTCTGACCCTAAATTTTATGTGTGAGAATAGACATTGGTTAATGAGAAAGGAGAAATTCTTATGCAGAAATCCAATAAAGATATTCCTTTCTATTTTATCTATAAACAAGCTTATTTTAAAACAGCCAAAAGAGCAATAAACACTTAGACACCAGGACATCACCACACAGAAAGCCATAGCTGTATTCACATCAGCACTTTTTTTTACATTGCCCTGGAAAGACCTTCACACAGTAGAATAAAAAATAATTGGAGTTGCTCCCAGCATCCACCATCATTAATGATAACAAAAGTTCAATGCTCTATGGTGCACAAACTCCACAGACACAACTCTAAATATCTAAAACTGCTACATAGTGGTGATTAAAAACCCAAACATCCAAAGATATTTTAAGCAAGTATTTGGGCATTAAAAAAAAAACATACAGAGGATTTATTACTTGTTATCTACATTAGATTCAAAGTAAACTAAAGAACCGAAGATATAAACCTATCTTGGTTGATCAGCATTTGGAGGAAAAAAAGCATAGAATAAATCTTTATTTTTTTCACTAAACCATTCCATGAAATCTTCCGTAAAACCTTTTCTCAAGGATACATGTTTTTATAAGCCTTCTGAGTTGTTCCTGGCTTAGAAATGTTATGTTCTGATTATAGCTTTTATAAAATGGAATCCTTTTTTCAGGATTTTTATGTATTTTTAATATTTTGTGACCCTCAATTATGGGTCACAAAATATACAATGATGTGCATCTTTACATCTGGCCCTACAGTTTTAAAATGACACACTGTCCTGACACTTTCCTAACAATTCAGACTGCCAAAGATTAAATAAAATCAACAATGAACACATTTTGACTCGTCACCAAAATTCTAAAAATTAAACACAATTAAATAAATAAACTAATTATGAATCATGAGTGAAAAATGATGAAATTATTAAAGCTGGTGGTAATGTTTTTTTGTTTCTTTTTACTTCCTTCATGTGGTGGAATTCGGTGCCATTGTCACTTTTCCTCCTTCTCTCACTTGGCCTTCTGACCGTTCCACTATCATGATTTTACACTATAGGGCTACTATGACCTTTGACTTTAGCTCAGCACAGACATACACTCACACACACAAACACACATACACACAAACACATACACACGGCGTAAAGGAAAGAAGGAGCGTGGGAGAAAATCTGTCAGTATTGATACCCCTCTGCAACCAAGTCTGTTGAATTTCAAAACTGGAGTCACTTCTTTGTTCTCAACACAATGGATTTAAAGCCAAATGCTAAGAGGGGCAGTGCGGTTGCTTAAATGCTTTTCTCTTCAGTGTTAATGGGTCAGAGAATACTTTTCGAGCCGGCAGTGTGTGAGAAACTCAAGGCCCGATCATCACACACTGGGTCACAGCAGGGTTGTGCACTTACTCAGGTGTTACACATGTCCTCAAAGAGCAAGAAGAAGGTTGGGTGTTAAAAAGTTATTGATAGATTGATTTATCAATTTGTTTATTATATAAGAATATTAGACAATATATCAGAGTCCAGATGTGCTAAAAACAACTATGATGATTGCACATTTTAATCACAGTCCACTAATTTTTTGTAAAGCAAAGGTATTGGAACATATAGTATGAAAGTAAATGAAATTATTAATAAAAATGTTTGGCTTGCTTGCAGTAACTAAATCAAGCTACCAACCCAATGATATCTCAAAACATTTGCATTCTTAATTTGTTTATGATTTTTCTAGACTTTTTTTTAGATATTTTCTTTCAGTGGTTTGTTTAGGCGGAGGGAAGAGTTTCACCCTTCATTCTCTTCAGAAGCTGAAATGCAAGCTCAATTGGTCTGAGGTCTGGTGAATTGACTTGGCTTGTCTGAAGCTTTACACATTTTTGCTCCTAGATAAATTCCATTGTTGTGTCAGCAGTATGTCTAGGGGTCATTTTCTTGCTGCATGAGGAACTTCCTCATTAATTTCACGGTAATTTGGTATTCCAAATGTTTTTGTCAATTTCTAAAATCATTCTGTTCTTACCCTTGAAAGTCATGTCATTAGCAAGATTACTGAGTCCATTCCAGAAGCAGAAACACTACCTTTACTATGCTTAACTGATGAGCTTTTAGGTTTTGGATAATGAGCAGAGCCTTTCTTTATTCCATACTTTGGCCTATCACTTTCAGAAAGGTTCATCTGAGAACTTTTGTCACTCATTCTTACCATAATGAATGGTTGGCATCTTGTACTATGATATCTGTATATCTGATCTTAAAGGGTTTTTTGAAAACTGGTTTGTAATATCTTCACCGCTGCCCTGTGACTGTTGTTTTTTGTATTTTCCGTCAAAGCTCTGGCAATGTTTCTGTCATCAACTGCTGTTGTTTCCCTTGGCTGACTTGTTTGATGTCTGGTTGTTAGTACACAAGTGTTTTCTTTTCAGGGCATTCCAAATTGTTATATTGGCTATGCTCATTGCTTGTGCAAAGGCTCTGATCGATTTTCTTTCTTTTGTTTTTCAGGTTCAAAATGTCTTTCTCTTATAGAGAACATACTCATTTTTTTATGTTGGTTTATCCTTTTTAACAACAAAAGCAGTCTTTTCAGGCAAAAGCCAGGGCTCAAACCAAGAGAAGATATTGAGTGCAATGAATTGTTTAAACTCTTAATCTAAAAGGGCACACCTGGGCAAGTCTGATGATGCAATAATTTAGATCATTTGAAAAAAAAAAAATGAATGGGTTGCAAGCCATGTTTGTTTTATCTTTTTAAAGATATTCATCTTTTGATCCCAAAGGCCATGTCTTCAGGGTATGGAAAGATTTAAGAGAACTGTACCTCAAGTAGTATATTTATTATATATATATATATATATATATATATATATATATATATATATATATATATATATATATATATATATATATATATATATATATAGTATATCAAGTATATTTGATTGGAAATATAAAAATGCATGTAGTAATTATAGTAATGTAATAATTAATAACATATTAATGTATTAATAAACATCCAAAACAAAAAAAAAATTTAGTTCTTGTTACCATTCACATTCACATCAGCTCATTTAGTTAATAACACAAAAAAATGCACTTGCCATGTTGCTCAAAAACCACAATCCGCTCTGTACTTAAGAGATTAAGGGAACAGCTTTACCTCTGTTACAATGCTGAATTACCTACTGGAATATTGCTAAATAAAACTCTCCTGACGAAAATCATATCAATAGTTACACTCAATTAGAATTATTTTATGGGGAGGGACCTTAATACAACACTTTGGGCAGGTTGTTCGTATAGAAACAATAATGTATAAGAACAAATGCATTAATATAAACCTTGCTTCTGGAACTTTTGCTTAAGAAACACAGTTTAATGCTTTCAAAGTGAGTTTGTTAATCCGTATACAATGTTTTTAAAGAACTTGATCTTGCCAATCCATTTAAAAATAGAAGATTGTGAAAGTAAGAGAAATGAAGAAAACAGCAAAGCTTTTAAATCTACCCCAGAATCAGAGAGGCTTCTGCAGGATATCTGGGATTTAAGTAAACTTTATGCCTTTATACACTTTGAAATACTATTTCAAGGCATTAGAAACTTGTTTGGGGATCAAGAATACACGAACACTAAAATACTGTATATAAATGGAAAAGCAAAACAATTCAAGATTCAACACTGGGTAAATCCACCCTGCAATGGCAGAAGAACACCATGAATTGGAAACAGAGCATTTGCAAAGAGCATAAAATGACTACCTAGCATAGTCAAGGATTTTGTGGATAGGTCAAAAATTGTTTTAATCTTACTTAGATGCTTTGGTTCTTTAGTTTAGTTCTAACGCATAAGGACCATTCACACACACACACACACACACACACACACACACACACACACACACACACACACACACACACATAAATATATATATATATATATATATATATATATATATATATATATATATATATATATATATATATACAGTGAGGAAAATAAGTATTTGAACACCCTGCTATTTCTCCCACTTAGAAATCATGGAGGGGTCTAAAATTGTCATCGTAGGTGCATGTCCACTGTGAGAGACATAATCTAAAAAAAAAATCCAGAAATCACAATGTATGATTTTTTAACTATTTATTTGTATGATACAGCTGCAAATAAGTATTTGAACACCTGAGAAAGTCAATGTTAATATTTGGTACAGTAGCATTTGTTTGCAATTAAAGAGGTCAAACGTTTCCTGTAGTTTTTCACCAGGTTTGCACACACTGCAGGAGGGATTTTGGCCCACTCCTCCATCAGTCACGTTTCTGGCCTGTCGCTGAGAAACACAGAGTTTGAGCTCCCTCCAAAGATGCTCTATTGGGTTTAGGTCTGGAGACTGGCTAGGCCATGCCAGGACCTTGATATGCTTCTTACAGAGCCACTCCTTGGTTATCCTGGCTGTGTGCTTCGGGTCATTGTCATGTTGGAAGACCCAGCCTCGACCAATCTTCAATGCTCTAACTGAGGGAAGGAGGTTTTTCCCCAAAATCTCGCAATACATGGCCCCGGTCATCCTCTCCTTAATACAGTGCAGTCGCCCTGTCCCATGTGCAGAAAAACACCCCCAAAGCATGATGCTACCACCCCATGCTTCACAGTAGGGATGTGTTCTTGGGATGGTACTCATCATTCTTCTTCCTCCAAACACGTTTAGTGGAATTATGACCCAAAAGTTATATTTTGATCTCATCTGACCACATTACTTTCTCCCATGACTCCTCTGGATCATCCAAATGGTCATTGGCGAACTTAAGACGTGCCTGGACATGTGCTGGTTTAAGCAGGGGAACCTTCCGTGCCATGCATGATTTCAAACCATGACGTCTTAGTGTATTACCAACAGTAACCTTGTAAACGGTGGTCCCAGCTCTTTTCAGGTCATTGACCAGCTCCTCCCGTGTATTTCTGGGCTGATTTCTCACCTTTCTTAGGATCATTGAGACCCCACGAGGTGAGATCTTGCATAGAGCCCCAGTCCGAAGGGAGATTGACAGTCATGTTTAGCTTCTTCCATTTTCTAATGATTGCTCCATCAATGGACCTTTTTTCACCAAGTTGCTTGGCAATTTCCCCGTAGCCCTTTCCAGCCTTGTGGAGGTGTACAATTTTGTCTCTAGTGTCTTTGGACAGCTCTTCGGTCTTGGCCATGTTAGTATTTGGATTCTTACTGATTGTATGGGGTGGACAGGTGTCTTTATGCAGCTAACGACCTCAAACAGGTGCATCTAATTTAGGATAATAAATGTAGTGGAGGTGGACATTTTAAAGGCAGACTAACAGGTCTTTGAGGGTCAGAATTCTAGCTGATAGACAGGTGTTCAAATACTTATTTGCAGCTGTATCATACAAATAAATAGTTTAAAAATAATATATTGTGATTTCTGGATTTTTTTTTTTTTAGATTATGTCTCTCACAGTGGACATGCACCTACGATGACAATTTAAGACCCCTCCATGATTTCTAAGTGGGAGAACTTGCAAAATAGCAGGGTGTTCAAATACTTATTTTCCTCACTGTATGTATATATATATATATATATATATATATATATATATATATATATATATATATATATATATATATATATATATATATATATATATATATATATATCCACCTTAATCCTCCCAGACATGGAATTCACCAGAGCTGCAAAGGTTGTTGCTGGGATCCTCTTCCACTCCTTCATAATGACATCACCAAGCTGCTTTATGTTAGACAAATTACGCTTTTTCACCATCCACTTGAGGATGCCCCCCTGGTGTTTAATAGGGTTAAGGTCTGGAGAAAGCCTTAGCCACTGCATCACATTCACATTCAGCTTCCTTAGCAAGGCAGTTGTCATTTTGGTGGTGTTTGGGTTTGTTATTATGTTGGAAAACTGCCGTTCGGCAGGGAATCATATACTGCTTTAGAATGTCACTGTACATTTTGGAATCCATTGTTCCATCAATGAACCACAGCTCACCAGTACCAGCAGCACTCATGCAGCCCCTGCCCATGATGCTGCTACCACCATGCTTGACTTTAGGCAAGACACGATTTTCTTGGTACTCCTCATACATGCGTACATTCTGTACCATTTGAGTTCATCTTAGTTTCATCAGACCACAGGACATGGGTCCAGCAATTCATGCTCTTGAACAGAATGTCTTCAGCAAAATGTTTGTAGGTTTTCTTGTGAGACAGCTTCAAATGAAAGTTCCTACTGGGACTATGGCCATGCAAACCGACTTGTTGCAGTGTGCGGCGTACGGTCTGAGCACTGACAAGCAGACCTTCAGCTTTTGCAACCTCTAAAGCAATGCTGGCAGAACTCATGCATCTGTTTTTGAAGCCAGCTTCTGCAACTGGCGCACAGCACGAGGACTCAACGTTTTTGATCAACACTTGCCATCTAGAAAAACCTCTGTATGACCTTGGCCACTACTGGATCTCTTCAGAGTGTTACCAATCTTCTTCTAGCCTAGGCCATCCATCCATCCATCCATCCATCCATCCATCCATCCATCCATCTATCTATCTATCTATCTATCTATCTATCTATCTATCTATCTATCTATCTATCTATCTATCTATCTATCTATCTATCTATCTATCTATCTATCTATCATCATCTTCATATTGAATTTGAGCCTGTTAATTTCACTATAAATCTTTTCCAACCAAATTCTGAGGAAGCAGTCTGCTGGACTGTCAGAGTAATATTTGAAATTTGATCAGTCCCAGTATTTTGACCTACTGATGCTGTATAGTCCATTGTGTTTGGTTTCATTTATATCAAAATGTTTTAAACCCATTAGTGCATTTGGTTCTAGGAGCCCATCTGGTGTGTCATTTATATCAACATTTATTTTTTACTAAAAAAACCAGCATACACATCAATGTTCTGCGTTGACGTGTGCCAGGTGCGCATATTCATATGTGATGCCACCTTTATTTATTAACCTATATATATATGGTACTGCACATAATGGTTTATATAGCCTAATTTGAGGAGTGGTTGAACATTACTGCAGGAAACGAGACCCTGGCTGTGGTGCCATCAATAAAACCTTTGCTGGGGGTTTTTATGCAACAGATGTGTTTGTTTTCCAGAGGTCCTCTTCTTTGGCACAGTAAGCATGCTGGGGTTTTCCGACCTGCCAAAACTGAAAAACTTGGGTGGGTCAAGGAAGACATCATAAACGTCATGGTTGCCTGTGTTGTGTGCATCTTTTAAAAAATATTTTGGATGGTCAGCGTGGAAAGAATGCAGAATGAAACTGATGTATGGGATCACAGACACCGTCTACATCTAGACACAGTCAACAGGTTTGGGATGTTTAGAGCAGAAAGCAGAAATTGACACTGTTGAATTAGTCAGCTTCAGGCTTTGACACAAAGTGCACACAAGAAAACAGTATTTAAGTAATAAGTGCTTGGAGGCTATTCAGCTTGTTCTTTCACTTCTGATGTAAGCTCAAATGAGACATGATTCAATTTGGCTCAAATGGTGCAAAGTGTTTGAGAGGAAAAAAACAAAAAAAGAACAGGAGGCTAAAGATAGAAGAGAGAAAAAGAGTGAGAGAGAGAGAGAGAGAGAGAGAGAGAGAGAGAGAGAGAGAGAGAGAGAGAGAGAGAGAGAGAGAGAGAGAGAGAGAGTATTTTACTTTTAATGAGCCTATTACTGGAACAAGCATTTCATTGACTAACAGATGCAGGAGAAACACATCAGAGGGATGAAAATTTTTAACAAACACCACTTGTACCCTATTCTCTCTCTCTTTTTCTCTCTTTCTTACAAACACACCCCTTACGACAGAAATGTCCTTTCCTTTCTCTTTATTCAGCCAGCAAGTTTTAAAAATGGTTAAGGGTTGAAAATTAAGTCTTGGACCCTATATTAAAATTACATTGTATGTACTTTATGTAACATTTACTAACATTTACATCTACTATATAAAAGTCTATACACATTTAGTTCATATATATATTTATATATATATGTATATATATATATATATATATACAGTGAGGAAAATAAGTATTTAAACACCCTGCTATTTTGCAAGTTCTCCCACTTAGAAATCATGGAGGGGTCTGAAATTGTCATCGTAGGTGCATGTCCACTGTGAGAGACATAATCTAAAAAAAAAAATCCAGAAATCACAATATTTGATTTTTTTTCTATTTATTTGTATGATACAGCTGCAAATAAGTATTTGAATACCTGAGAAAGTCAATGTTAATATTTGGTACAGGAGCCTTTGTTTGCAATTACAGAGGTCAAACGTTTCCTGTAGTTTTTCACCAGGTTTGCACACACTGCAGGAGGGATTTTGGCCCACTTCTCCACACAGATCTTCTCTAGATCAGTCAGGTTTCTGGCCTGTCGCTGAGAAACACGGAGTTTGAGCTTTCTCCAAAGATTCTCTATTGGGTTTAGGTCTGGAGACTGGCTAGGCCAAGCCAGAACCTTGATATGCTTCTTACAGAGCCACTCCTTGGTTATCCTGGCTGTGTGCTTCTGGTCATTGTCATGTTGGAAGACCCAGCCATGACCCATCTTCAATGCTCTAACTGAGGGAAGGAGGTTGTTCCCCAAAATCTCGCAATACATGGCCCCGGTCATCCTCTCCTTAATACAGTGCAGTCGCCCTGTCCCATGTGCAGAAAAACACCCCCAAAGCATGATGCTACCACCCCCATGCTTCACAGTAGGGATGGTGTTCTTGGGATGGTACTCATCATTCTTCTTCCTCCAAACACGTTTAGTGGAATTATGACCCAAAAGTTCTATTTTGGTCTTATCTGACCACATGACTTTCTCCCATGACTCCTCTGGACCATCCAAATGGTCATTGGCAAACTTAAGACGTGCCTGGACATGTGCTGGTTTAAGCAGGGGAACCTTCCGTGCCATGCATGATTTCAAACCATGACGTCTTAGTGTATTACCAACAGTAACCTTGTAAACGGTGGTCCCAGCTCTTTTCAGGTCATTGACCAGCTCCTCCCGTGTAGTTCTGGGCTGATTTCTCACCTTTCTTAGGATCATTGAGACCCCACGAGGTGAGATCTTGCATGGAGCCCCAGTCTGAGGGAGATTGACAGTCATGTTTAGCTTCTTCCATTTTCTAATGATTGCTCCAACAGTGGCCCTTTTTTCACCAAGCTGCTTGGCAATTTCCCCGTAGCCCTTTCCAGCCTTGTGGAGGTGTACAATTTTGTCTCTAGTGTCTTTGGACAGCTCTTTGGTCTTGGCCATGTTAGTAGTTGGATTCTTACTGATTGTATGGGGTGGACAGGTGTCTTTATGCAGCTAACGACCTCAAACAGGTGCATCTAATTTAGGATAATAAATGTAGTGGAGGTGGACATTTTAAAGGCAGACTAACAGGTCTTTGAGGGTCAGAATTCTAGCTGATAGACAGGTGTTCAAATACTTATTTGCAGCTGTATCATACAAATAAATAGTTTAAAAATCATACATTGTGATTTCTGGATTTTTTTTTTAGATTATGTCTCTCACAGTGGACATGCACCTACGATGACAATTTCAGACCCCTCCATGATTTCTAAGTGGGAGAACTTGCAAAATAGCAGAGTGTTCAAATACTTATTTTCCTCACTGTATATATATATATATATATATATATATATATATATATATATATATATATATATATATATTAATTTAAAATGGATATTCTTCAGTGTAGATGTATAGAGCGTTCATCTTGATATTAACAGCTTTGATCAATGCTGTTAACGTTGACCTTGGCTCAGCCCAGTTTTGCTTGAGCAACACATATTGTTGGCTATACAGCTAGCATGATAAATGACAGTGCATCTTAAGCAAACAGAGTTTTAAAATTATTTTTGCATTGTAGGTTATCTAAAGGGTCAATCCTAACCCTACAGCAAGGTGTGCATGACAAACACAGTCCAATGATCAATAAAACTAAAGGGACCTCATTATGTGTTGAGTTATTCACTAAATAATGAAGAGTTAACATTAGCAATTTATAACAAGTTATACACATTACACAAAACTATAAACATGTGGAGTTTTCCACATTAAAAATGATCTCAGTCCAGTTACCACAATCTGTGGCAGCTGCAAACAGCAGGAATGTTCTGTAGAAATATAAAAATGTTTTAGTTAAAATGTATATTTTATGCATATACTTTTTTAAATCATGTATCAAAACATTTACCTACACATTTTCTCAAAGTAATACTTTCAGAAACTATTGATACTTTCAGAAACTATTGATTTCTGTAAAGTTACAAAGTACGTAGTTATTTTTTATAAGTTCTATATAAATAAATTAAATTGAGCATAATCTAATTATTTATACAGTTATACATTCACTCATTTGGCAGCTGTTGGCACAATTAACACAACTAAGGAACTAGATACCAGAACAGTTTTACAGATTTATCCTTTTATTGTAAATCTAAAGCATATTTTTGTGTTATACATGTAATGTGTTTTTAACACAAATTTATTTTTACAGCACTCATTTTAGTAACACACGATTAATTTACATTTACATTTGCGGCATTTAGCAGACGCCCTTATCCAGATAGACGTACAAAAGTGCTATAAATCTACACTTGTACACCAGATTACAAACTTAATATAAATAAAACCCTAGAATTCTACAAACTTGGAAAGTGCTAATTTAAGTGTTTCAGGAAGAGGTAGGTCTTCAGTCGTTGCTTGAAGATAATCAAGGACTCCGCTGTACGGACATCTAGGGGAAGTTCATTCCACCACCTTGGTGTCAGAACAGAAAAGAGCCTTGAATTGTACTTACCTCTCATTCTGTGAGAAGGTGGTACCAGTCGAGCAGTGCTGGAGGATCTCAGACAGCATGGTGCAGTGCGAGATGTGATGAGGTCACTGAGGTATTAATGCAGCGCGCATTTCTGTTTGACCCTTTTAATTAAAAATATAAATACAATAATATAAAAGTGGTGAAATAAAAATCTTCAACACAACACATTTATTCACCACGCCCTTTCTCCAATCAGATATAAAAAAAATAATAATAATAAACTCCACCCGAAAATAAATTGTAAACATTTGTTTTACTGCTGTGCCAAGTCTCAAATCAATCACCAAATATGCCATGATCACACGTCTCGCAATCAAAGCTGTCCATGTGAAAAGATAGCAAAAGTTCTGTTTGGTGTCCTGGTGATTTATGTAATTTTAAACACTGTAATTACTTTTAAACATTTACAAGAATATTTTGTCTTCATGTTCTATATTGAGTATGTTTTCATTAATAATAAAGATACATTTACATAAAATTTTCATATTTGTCTATTCCCACGTTGATTAGAGTATTAAAAACATAGTAAAAGTATTAAGTTAAGGTACACTTAGAACAGATACAAATGTGTGATTAGGTTGCGATTAATCACGAGTTAACTCTGACAATCATGCGATTAACTGCGATAAAATATTTTAACCAATTGACAGCTGTAATTTTGGTATTAACATTTAAAGCATGCAAAAGATGTTCAAGAGCTCACAAAATACAGTGTGTCCCATTTTTTTGTCAGCCTCTCTACACCAGCCATGCGAAATTTATTTTCCAAGCTGATAAAAGCTCTATTAATATTATTTTCCCCTTCAGACGTCTGCCGATCTTGTTATAGCAGAGTGTGTCTAGTTTTCCTGCTAAAAGCCATGCCATTACAACAGAGCAAGTTCACACCGGTGCTCTTCTGTGCATGCTGCTAATGCTGACCCCAGCCTTGCTCAAGTACCACTTTATATTCCTGCAGATGATGAGATTAACATGTTAAATGTCAGAGCATCTTTGTTGAATTTCTAGGGTTATTTTTACATTTTTAAACAGGTTACTGGTTTATTGTGGGGGCTAGATCTAAAGATAGAGGATTTTTGTGGACCAAAAAAAAAAAAACAGTGAAAACCATATTGTTAAAGTAAAAATTTTTTTTAATTAGTTTTATAATTGGATAATCAATTTGCAGAATTACATATTATACATTCTTTATTTTACAAATTGTTTTTATATTTTATTTTGATAATATTAAAATTTTGGCCAACTTTAATGCTTGTATTAAAAGCATTATATTGGCATGTATATTGGGAGTATCTGGACTTTTATTAAATTTGCCTCTATTAACTATGGAATATCTAAATTTAGGAATATATATATATATATATATATATATATATATTCATTCATTCATTCATTTTCTCCCGCTTATCCGTAATTCGGGTCGCGGGGGCAGCAGTCTAAGCAGGCCCCCGCCTTCGACTGCTGCCCAATCCTCACAGCACCGTCCCTTACGGCCCCTCCTGCAGGTGGTGAGCCCAAGGGAAGTATATATATATATATATATATATATATATATATATATATATATATATATATATATATATATATATATATATATATATATATATATATATATATATATATATATATATATATATATATATATATATATATATATATATATATATATATATATATATATATATATATATATATAAATATATATATATATATATATATATATATATATATATAATAGCCTATGCATACCAACTTACTTTAAGCTAAACTTACCAAACCTTGTGAACTCCTACGCTGTTTTTTTTTCACATGTGGACTCCCAAGCGAATCAATAGAAATAACATTAATTCTAACATAGATTGCATGTTAGAAACCAGCTGATGCCACAGCTATCTGTGGCTGGAAACCAAGGAAACCAAATTGGCTCTACTTTCTTTGTGGGATGGATTGTATACTCTTCCCTGTCAGTCATGTATCTAGCCAATCACAGATGGCTGTGAGCTCATTTATATACAAGAGCGATTCCTGATACCCCCTTTGGCAACCTTAGACATGGCTCTGCTGTAATAAATTATTGCTGAGGTTGCACATATATATCCTCCTGATAGCAAAGGTCTTTTTCCTGTTGCTTGTCCAAAAAGAAAAAAAGCTCTGTCTATAGCCTAGATTTTTTTGTGGATATTATGGTATAACCAATAGCAAAAAAGGCTTTGGACAGTTAAACCTTAGTGAAGGCTGTATGGCATGCCCTTTAGAAAGTACAACATAATAAAAAACCTGCCTAATTTATATGTCAACCGTTGATGCCTGTTTTGTATTTCTGATGAGTCACAATGCCCATATATACACTACCTATTCACTAAAGACAAATAAACTGATATTGCATTACCAATGGCATACTCTGTTGTTAGAACTAAAACTTGTTTTAATATTGAGCCCACTTTAGGGAATCTGACCGATAGCAGAGAGAAGCACAGGCCAATGCATGGGCTGACTGTCCTCCAATTTATCAACTGCATATTGCCAAGTATGCTTTGCTGGGCTTTTATGGGCCAATGCTGTGAAATTAGCCCTGCCCAGTAAAATCTAACCTGCAAGTGCTCTTTGGATTTAATGCAAAAAAAAAAGGCACATATAAAATAGTGCACATTTAAAAATGCTGTAAAACTGACTTGCCTGGAAGCACCTTCATGACACATCAACACACAACCTTGATTCCAAAAAGATGGGACACTGTGTAAAATTTTTATAAAAACAGAATGCAATGATTTTTTAATCCTATTAACTCATTTTATTCATAATAGAACATAGACAACAAATCAAATGTTTAAACGGAGGAAATGAACCATAGAGAAGAGAAATAATAGGGTAATTTTGTATTTGATTGCTGCAACATGTTTCAAAAAAGCTGAGATGTGTCAACAAAAGTCTGGGGGAAATTTTTTTATTAAAATAAAAGCAGGTCAATAAGATTGGGTATGAATATTGTATTTTAGAGAGACAGAGTCAATCAGAAGTAAAGAAGTCCACACATTGTTAAACAATGTTAGAATAATGTTTCTCAACATAAAACCACAATACAGTTAAATATCTCATAATATTCAGTACTGTACCTAATATCATTAACGGTTTTAGAAGAATCTGGAGAAATATCTATGTACAAGAGACAAGTGAAAAAATTGATATTGAAATCCAGTGACCTTCGGGTCCTCAGCCAGCAGTGCATTTAAAACACTCTTTATTTTTTGGAAATCATTGCATGGGCTCATTAAAACCTCCAGAAATCAGTCTGTGAACACAGTTTGCCATGTTATCCACAAATGCAAGTTAAATCTCTATCATGCAAAGGCATGCATGAACATGCTCATTTTTAAATGTTTTGAGGCAAAAACTGTTCTGTGGTCAGACAAATCGATTTTTTTATTTGTTTTTGGAAAACATGGACCCCAAATCCTCTTCCCTAAAGAGAAGCGGGACCATCTGTCTCATCAGTACTTATTTTAAAAAGCTGCATCTCTGATAGTATGGGAGTGCATTAATGCCCGTGGAATTGGCAGCTTGCACATTTGGAGAGGCTCCAATGATGCTGAAAGGTATATAAAGGTTTTAGAGCAATAAATGCTTCCATCCAAAAAACATCTTTGTCAGGGAAGGCCTTGCATATTTGAGCAAGACAGTGTTAACTGCATCTATCTAATAGCATGACTTCATAATAGAAGAGTCTGGTTGCTAAACTGGCCTGCCTGTAGTCTAGACTTTTCACCATTTGAAAACATTTGGCTCATCATGAAACAAAAAATACAACAACGGACACCCAGAAATGTTGCGCAAATAGAATTCTGTATTAGACACATATAGGATAACATTCCTCTCCAAAAACTTCAGCAACAGGTCTCCTTAGTTCCCAAATGTATATGGACAGAAGACATGATGCTACACAGCTGTAAACATGGGCCTGTCCCAACTTTTTTTAGACTTGTCATAGCCATTAAATTCAAAATGACCTTGTTTTTTTTCTTAAAATGGTATATATTTTCGGTTTAAACATGAATATGGAATATGGATTTATGAGATTTTAAAATAATTGCATTCTGTTATTATTCACATTTTGCACGTCTTAACTTTTTGGGAACTAGAGTTGTAGTAGCAGAGGGTCTATCTGCCTCAACAACCCGCCCTAGGTCCCTTTCAACCCATGATGTGGGTCCTAAACAGAGTCCCACCACTGAAACCAGAAACCACAATGTATGCCCACTGGAAAGGGGCTTTTGTTGGGTGATTTACTGCAGAAGACATTGCAGATTAGTGGGTTTAATGACACAAAGATACAAACTTTAGTTTTGACACTGTCAGTATCAGTATTAGATTCTAGCAAGGTTGCTAAACTGACCCATGAAGTTTGCAGCAGTAAATGTCTTGAATTTGCCAAAGATAAGACTTTCAGAACTGGGTTGTCAGCTTGTGGCTGGATCCCAAATACCACAGGAAAAGACATGCCCTCGTTTTAGTGACAGTGGCACAGGCTTTATCAGATCCTTCCTAATGTAATGAAATAGGTCCAATTGGTAGCAGTGCCCCATTACTGCTCCCTGCAAGACGCTTGAAATACATTATCTATTAACTTGACCTTGTCTGTTTGCCTGCAACATCCACAAGGGCAACAGTTATGCATTTATTTTTTAAGGGTTTATAGGGGTGCCAAAAGACACTGGTTAAAATTATTTATCCTTATTTTTGAGCCGTTAATTGGTACTGAACAAAACAATTAGCAGAAGATGAGATGCTGTGCAAGCAACAATGTTGAAGCTAATACCAATTACCTTATAGTTTTTGTCATTTTATGCATTTAATTTTGCTGACAATTATTAATAAAATTTTACTATTTTCTTTGTACAGTTTGCTGATTTTTACACATGAAATGTACATGGATACATACACATTTTCTGAATGTAAATGATGCAGTTAAATAGGAAATATGTGTCAATCTCAACAGGGAACTTACTTTTATGTGTTCAGATAGTCAAACTACAACTGCAAGTGAAAAACACAATTGCACTAAATAAATTTCACACAATCTCTCAAGTTTTGAACATCGATTATAATAAGGAAAACATTTCAGGTGTCTGGTTCATGCATAGAAATAAAACTATTGAAAGTATTTAAGCTTTAAATAACAGTAATTTGAGTAATAGAGCAGCAGAGTACAAAGGATTAACAACATTAGGACACAAGGAAAGGTTCTTTGCAGTTAGCATGAAAAATATTTGTACAGCTTAAACCTTAAAGTAAACCCAATTACAGCAGCCTTAAAGCAATGCCACAGCAAATTAGGTGCTCCGATCTTTTCTTAGCACACCATAATGGGTATCAAGTCACCAAACAAAGAGGTTGCTCCAGCAGAAAGTGCTGTGCTAGACAATGTGTATATATGCATTATGTGTGTGCCTGTGTGTGTAATGTAGGGGGAGAGACACATTCACCTGGGAATTCTTACAGTGGCAGACAAAGATTTTCACATATTTTCACAGATGTATCACAGCCCAGAAGGTAAAGAGGAACTTGCCGAGGTGTGGTGTCTTTGCGGATGAACAAACACCTTTCAGAGTGTTTAGCATTGGGATGTGGCTCAACCGAAGTGACAGTGAGATTACTGACATGGGAATAGCTTAAACGGCTGTACCAGATGTTGCACATGATGCAGCGCATATGGCTCAGATACAAGAGAGGTGATGGGAAGGAATATGAAATATGTACAGGAGCACTATGATGTGCCATTAGACAGTAGAAAGCAGGAAGGAGACTAAGGAGATGCATCGAAGAAGTGGCCAGACAGTATCATACTACAGCATGGAGTTGTGTTTTTCCATCATACAAAATAAACAGCTACCCCAGTGTGTTTTGAAATTAATATTTGACTGACATCATTTTTTTTCCATGTTCTATCCAAAACCCGGCAGGCTTTTCTAGAGGGGCTGATGTGGATTTCACAGCATCTGATCCAGATGTCATCTGCGAAAACTTGGCATCTGCAATCAAGGCTATAATCAGTGTAAACCACAAAAACATATTGCTAATATGAAGTATGGAAAGGAGTATAATTATCTTTTGATGATGAAGTAGCTTAAAAAGAAGTGAGTAGTGTAGTTCAATCTGTGTGGCTGCTACATGTGTGAATGGTATGACTATATGATGAGCTCAAGCAAAAACCTCAGTTAAAAACACATTGTATGCTTATAATGTGCATGCAATTAGAAGTGTTTGGTATTAACGATCAAGCAGGTATAAGCCCTAAATTCACCCTTTTACAAAGGACTATTGCTGACTAAATCTGTCAAACCCCATCAAAAGAAAGGAACCACCATAAGAGTATCACTGACAAGAAATTGCTGACACTAACATTGATGCTTGACTGGTGCTAATTTGTGTTAATCAGGTAAATATTACTTAAGTATTACTGAAGATTTGTTTACTTAGCTGTCAATGCTAGGCAAGTGTATCGACAAAAAACTGTGATCTTTTCATTGATAAAAGAAAGATAGTAATTAACACAAACTACATGAAAAAGATGAACCACTGTCTCTTTGTGTGTATTTAGATGTTAGTAGGTACTGTATATATAATAGCGTGTCTGGTATGTATAAATAAACTATAGACATATTTTCAGTATAATCTAGTAATATAGAATGATATCAAAACCGCAGGTACAAATTACCAACTGTACATTACTCCTAACAGTGAAGCACATTCACTATAAACCTTTAAATGAATTTGCAATGTACATGAAAAGCATTTATATTGCAGCGCTAATGTTAAGATTTATATATATATATTTTTTTTTATTATTTTTTTTGTTTCAAGTAATACAATAAAAAACACTGGTGTTAAAATGTAGACGGTGTTTGAAAATCTGAAGCAAAAAATTACAAAATAGATGTAAATTCTTATTCTCTATTTTTCACTCCAATCTGCACCACCCCTAGAATCTAGAAAGCCTTTGAGTGTTCGGGCTCCATACACACACTATTCCTGCCTTTTTTTCTTGAATTACTTGACAAATAATTTCTTAATTAACAGCATGTCTCCATCCTTTTTGTCTTTCTTCATGCAGGATACACTTGCTTTGCCATATTTAACTTGGCTGTAGATGTTGCCAGATCAGGCAAACAGTAATGTGGAGCCATGATGCCCATGAGAGCATTAACCAGCCAGAAAGTGTGTTCACACATAGAGCTACCTAATTTTACTTACTAAGAGAGAAGAAAGAATAGGAAGATACAATAACGCTAATGACACTGGATCAATACAGAAATCCATTAGAAACTAATTAAGAGGACAGACCAGAAACTTGTTTAATGCTGCTTGACAATTTTGTATAGACTACTAAACTGATGATATACTATATGTGCCATAGCCAGGGAAATTCCATTAATCTAACAGAGGCTGAATTCTGACAAACAGTCCAGAAAAACATTGCATATGCTATCCGTTTGCAGAAATCATGTTATGTTTATAAGGAGCTAAGTAAATTCTGGTTTATAGAAATTCTGTTTTTATATCACAGTCATAAAAGATCCTTTCTCAACATCATACTATTTATGATAGTATTAGTATATTATTATGGTTGTATGTGAGACCAAACATTTATGAATCTTGATAGTGTGATCAAGCTTTATTAAACAGAAATAGACATCAGGTTCAATTTGTAAATAGTATCAATAAAAGCCATATTCTTGTGTTTGGCTCATAGGAGTAAATCCAATATGTGTCTTTTCTCACTGTAGCCCATTTGCTTTGAGGTTTGATGTTTTGTGCATTCTAAGATGCTTTTCTACTCAACACGGTTATCAATAGTTGTTCTGTTGACAAAGCATTTAGTCCATCATTGATTAGGGTCAAGTCAAGAAGCTTTTTGCAGTGAAATGAGACAACGTTTCCCCAGAACCTTGGTGCTACATAAAGCAACATAAAACAACATAAAACAACATAGAGCTACAAGAACACAGAGCTAAGCACTAATGAAAGTTGTCCTCGCCACATAAAATGCACCGTGTGCAACTTGCTGCAAACACTGCAAGACAAGACAGTGCAAACAGACAGTGTAGGACATATGCAAAAACACACAAAATAGTGCCACCAGTAAACCTACTGTATGTTATACAGTACAGTTTGCAAAAGTGCAAAAGAGAACTGTAAATAAGAGTGTACTTGTAAATAAACGCAAAATATAAACACAAAGGGTTGTGCAAAACAGCAACAGTAGCAGTGAAATGGATGTGCAAAAACAGCATGTAAACTGTTATGTAGTTGTAATAAAATAATAATTTAATATGGGTGTGCAGAAGACATGGAAGTGTGAGTTAGTATTAATGTGTATTTGAGTTCAGATTTGTAGCAGCTCAGTAACACACAGTTGAGTGAGTGTGTGCATGTGAGCTTCAATTCCAGTTCAGTTCTGTGTGTTGAGGAGCCTAATGGCTTGAGGGAAAAAACTGTTGCAAAGTTTGGATGTGTGGCCTTAATGCTTCAGAACCGCTAACCTAATGGTAGGAGACTGAAGAGTGTGTGAGGGGTGTGTAGGGTCGTCCACAATGCTGTTGTCTTTGCTGATACCATGTGTGGTGTAAATGTCGGTGATAGACGGGAGAAAGGCTCCGCTGATCTTCTCGGCTGTTCTCACTATCCTCTTTAGGGTCTTGCAAACTGGGAGATGGGCTTTCATCAGCCTTCTCAGGAAGAAGTGATGCTGCTGGGCTTTCTCTGTGATGGAACTGGAGTTGAGTGACCAGGTGAAGTTTTCCACCAGAAGAATTTGGTGCCCTTGACGATCTCAATGGGTGATCTATCGATGATCATTGGGGAATGGCCGCTCTGTGCTCTCATAAAGTCAACAACCATCTCTTTAGTTTTGTCAACGTTCAAAGACAAGTTGTTGGCTCTACAACAGGCTGTTAGCTGTTGCACCTCCTCTTTGTATGCTGACTCGTCGTTCCTGATGAGACCAACCAACTTCGTGTCATCTCTGAACTTGATGATGTGGTTTGAGATGTGCATTGCTACACAGTTGCGAGGCAGCAGAGTGAACAGCAGTGGACTAAGCATACAACCCTGAGGGGCCTGCTCAGTGTGGTTGTGCTGCAGACGGTGTTCCTGATCCCGACTGACTGAGGCTTTCCAGTTGCAGCAGGAGGTGTTCAAGCCAAGTAGGCTTAGCTTCTCAATCAGGTGCTGAGGGATGATTGTGTTGAATGCTGAACTGAAGTCCTGGAACCGTTTGCATGAAACGTGAAATGAATGGGGTCCAGCTACCACCCCTTACTGGACCCCCTGCGGTTCGTGTAATATTTAAACCGTTCCAAGGACGTTGTCATCACCACGAAAACCATCTGGCACTTGCCCACATGGACAGGAGGCAGGAGACTGTAGACTTCTTTGGCACAGAGACTATGGTGATTGTTTTGAGGCAAGTAGAAATAACTGCGCTGCTCAGGAAGATGTTGAAGATGTATGGGAAGACATCCACTAGCTGTTCTGCACAGTCCCTGAGCACTCTGCTAGGAAAGCTGTCTGGTCCAGCAGACTTCTGTTGGTTAACTCTGCATAGGATTTTCCTCACCTTAGCTGGATTAGCTTGGATGGCCTGCCACATGCACCGGGTGTTTCCGGATGTTTCCTGTCCTGGAAGCGTCCGTGGATTCTCTTGGGGTGTGTGCGTTCACCTCTCTGATGGCATGGGACAGTTTGGCCCTGGTTTGCTGTTTATAAGGCTGTCTAGACTCTCTAGCAGCGTACGCACCTTAGCGGTTCATAAGGCCATCTAAACTCTCTAGCAGCGCACGTTCCTTAGCGGTCATCCGCAGCTTCTGGTTGGAACATGTGATGATGGTCTTGAAGATGGTCACGTCATCAATGCACTTGCTGATGTAGCTGGTCCTTAATGATGTGTACTCCTCCAAGCTGATGGAATCGCTGTTGGTTGCAGCCTCTCTAATTATGTCCCAGTCAGTGCATTAAAAGCAAGAGCAGACATGGCTCCTGCTGGCCAGGTTTTCACCTGCTTTCGAACTGGTCTTGAACACCTTTTGAGAGTTCTGTATGCTGGGATTATCATAACAAAGATGTGGTCTAATTAGCCGAAGTGTGGGCGGGGCTTCATCCGGTATGCACTCGGGATGTCATAGTTGCCCAGGAAGTGGTAGCTCAGTGGATAAAGTCTTCGGATCTGAAGATCATGAGTTCTAATCCTACCACCAAGCTGCCAGTACTGGGCCTCTACTAAAGGGCCCTAACCTTCAACTCAGTTATATAAAAAAAAAATGTAATAAGGTGTCACTTTACATAAGGGCATCTGCCAAAGGCAATCATTGTAAATGTATTGAAATGATTATAGTGTGTCATTTAAGTTCTTATGTATGAAGCCTATATTCTAGCTTAATAAATTATTCCAATGCCTACAACTTTCCTGAAGTGTCATTTATATACTGTTAGTAAAAATAAGTTTCAACAACATGCATTTTAATAACTTGCTTATTTTAAGTTGTGTAGTGTGTGTTTTTCGCATATTTGTTTCTCATTTAAAGTTAGTTAAACATGACAAATGAAATGACCTTTTTTGCCTGACTGTGTGCAGAACATGTGTAACATATTTAAGAAACATTTTATTTCTTATTTCTGTTCTCCTTCTAAAAGGTAAAACTAGTGCTGTGCATTTTTCGATATTAAATGAAAAATAGTACAATTTAATGCCTTTTTATAACACAGTAATTTCCATTTCCATAAATTCCATTTACTGTGGTAACACGTCATTCTGGAAATTTTTCCTTATCAGCGATAGTCTCTTCTCTCATCTGACTCTGCCTTACATACCATAATGGATCATAATGGCTTCCAGCCTCACCCCTGTTGATAAAGCAGTACAACAATGACTCACCAATCACTTCTTTTCCACTCACAATCACTCCTTTTCCGCTCTACAGGGTATAAATGGGAACTGAGATCATTTTAGCATTCCAGCACATTCTATGACAACTGCTTAGCACCTGTTCACTAACAAGGGGTTGCAACAAAGCCAAGAAAGCTCATAGGTCCTGCTGTCAATCAGAATTAATTTAATGGACACTAATCTAGTGATTGTTTTTAGAGTGATGAAAAAGCGATAGTAGGATCAAATTGGGTATAAAATGTTATATTCTTCTTCGCCTTATATCTGCATATTCTTGGATTTTAAATGTAAATACTGTATAGCATGTCCCATGTAACTAATAACTCATTCCAATTTCTTCTTTTACCTCTTTTTTTGCTCTGCATACCTCCTCATCATGCTTTTGTTGATGTAATGTCTTTTGTTGCTTCACCTTTCATAGCCTTACCTATTGTCTTTATGTTTTGCTGTTTTAGTTAGTACTTGCCATTCGTTTCTTTTTATACAATGCACAATAAAACGTTGCACTAACATCCTTCACTTCTAACAGTTCCTGACACATTTTGCTGATAACATTAAGGAGAAGAAGTCTTGGCATAATTAACATGGTCTCTTAGTTTAGGGTTTGCCATAAATCATGATCAGTATTCTTAGCTGAGGTCCAGTTTGGTGGCTATGTGTATAATGTATAATCTTCCAAATGACAGAAATGAAAATATATATAAAATATAGGGTTTTTTTTTTCTTTAAAAAACATTAATGGTAAAATTCTTGGCATGCAATAGAACAATGTATGATTGAAAAAGGAAGGCAGCAAAATATATTGAACAATGTGACCTCAGATGTCACCATAGTCTATGAATGAGCCAAAACGGAATTCACTTTTTGCTCTCAGGACAAAAGAGTTGCATCCAATTCCACCAGTGTATTGAAAGTGATGTCAGATGTCAGACCTCTCTTCCACACTCTGGGTAAACAAATGATCTTTATTAAATGTTTCAGCAGCTATTCTAAATAATCCCTCAAGTTTACTAACTAATTTGCAAGATTAAATGTGGCATAGACACATCCAGTGTTTTATTAATCTTATACAAAAAACGTTGGCCAACTATTGCATTTTCATTTCAATGTGCAGTAATACAAAAACAATATCCCTAATAAAAAAAAAAAAGACCTGTAAACAGCATACAGCTTAGGACTGAAGAAGTGACTATTTTGGAATATTATATGTTTTATAAGAAAGTTTTTTTTTTTTTCTTCAGCTATATTATATTTATGTAAAAAAAAATTCATGTTTTTGTATCTGTCCGGTAAGTTTAGCATAATCTTATTAAAAGTGTCATAGCAGCGGTCACACTCTGACTTTTTAATCAAAATGTTATGATGCAATATAGACCTACTCCCACAGAAACAATTCCAACCCACCGACTTTATTGCCTCTGTAACCTTATTAACAAGATGACTAGTATTATTAAAATGATGAACCCCTGCTCATCCCACTCAGTCCTTATTGATTAGAGATGTTCTGCAGTATATATTGCCCCTGGAATGTACTCTGTGCACCCTCACAAAGATCTCTTTAAAGTTTTATAAAACATGGCAACCTTTCTTCACATGCATAAACAAACATTTTTCTATTATCTTTGGCCAATATTTTTTAGCTAAGACCGTCCATATACAATATGTATCACTTGAACCTCCCAGCATTCCTGTAGAGGTTCCACTCAATTACTGGTTTACAGAACACCGAACATGGCAGACCAAACTTTGTCATATGCTACTTTTTCCCTCTAGCTATTCACACCCATTTATACAAAATTTTAATTACCACTTAGTCTTGATCGAGGTCAGCAAGAGTCTTGCTCCAGGAACATTCCAGTGTTGCCACAGTAACAACATTTCAGAGACCCAGAATTTATATAATCTATTCATAAAGGATTCTTATAATCTTATGAAAAAATCTTTATAAGGTCTTGGTTCGCAAATTCATAAATTTTACCTGAAAATAACACTTACATCTTTTGAGTTAGCAACATTAAACGATGCTTTCATAAAGTTATTGTTACAATTAGTGGTGAATGATAGGAACTGCAACAAGCACAAACATGATGTTTTTTTTCTGCCCCATGCTTTCATTACAAACATTTTCTTAGTGAAGAAATAGGAGAGCACATGAGAATGAATCTCAAGGTTGCCATATTGAGCTAGTTTAAACACCACTATTTTATTATTGTATTAGCAAATTATTTTAATTAACATGAATAGATTTCTGATAAATGTTAGTGAAATTCAGTGTCTATTACTTCCAATTGTAAAAATACAGTTGCAAAGATTGGGAGAGGGAAAGAAGGATTAAGGATGGATGATGTTTGTTAATGATAATGATTACATGTGAAAGATTTGTGAAAAATTTGTTTCTAAATCAACATCTATACTTTCCATTGCCAAATGTTTTGGTATAGTTTCAGGGTTTTTGTGAGGTTTTTTAGTTGGGCTGGAAATATTTCTGAAATCTGTCATGGTTAATGATATTGCATTGAACACGGTTAAAGAGATGTCAAAAACTAGTCAAAATGAGCAGCTAGACTGTATGCTGGAGGACTGCATGTTGTCAAAATTTTGCTGCCGAATTTGTGGTTACTATAAAAATATTCTAAATGGCAGTCTATAGCATAAGTCAAGTGGAATAGCTTTTCAACTTTATTTAGTTTGAAGCTATGTTGATGTTAGTGCTGGCCCCTCAAGTCTCTTGTCAAGAGGTTACGCTGATTTGAAGTGATGTAGGAATAAACCATAGATGGAATGCCAGTCCAGTTAGTTTGCATTATGTTTTAATTATCTTTAAAAACTATCTACAGTATATGTAAATGAAGCTTTAGGTTAGGCTTGGTTCCACTTTATGTTTACTATTGGAGTACAAGTACTATGAAATGCAGAAAATAAAAATAAAAAAATATGGTGCATATCAGTTAAATAAAAAAGAATTATGGTAGTGATATAGTAGGTTGGTTAATTAACCAACAAACCAATAGCTAGAATACTGCTAGACTAGGTAGATCATCTAGTTGACAGTTGTTATTTTTGTGTCTTCTATGTGTAAGAACAATTTTGGATTTTTTATGCCAAAGTCTATAAAAATGAAATAAGACAAAAGTTCTGCCAGAACTTTTTCATCAGCTGTGTGTGGTTGCAGTCCTGCTAAATTGATCACTATTAAATTACATTTAAGCTTTTAAAAACCACTAATCTTAACTCACAATAAACAAATATTTCATGTTGTAAAATTATTGTCTTCAACAGCAAAAACCAAGCTAAAAAAAACTAAGAGTGTAAAAACCGCTTTATTTCTTTTGGACTATTCTGAGGAAGAGTGCATGTACACTGAAAACCTCTCTGACCTTTATATTACAAAGAGAAGATTCAGCCTATAATTTGGAAATAAATGTGTGTTTTGCATTGTTATGAATCGGAGAGTATAATATGCTTTATATACTTTGGGTGGGTCCAGTCATTGAAACACACATACACAAAGCATTCAGAGCTCTTTAATGAGAGGCTCCAAAATTACCGCTTCTTCCTGTCATTCCCTCTGGGAATCATCAGGAGTGTGCTCAGCAGTCTGGAGCTCATTTAGAGGGCTCTTTCGCTCCTAAGAGCTCGGTACATAGAGTGTCATCTGCCACTAAGAAAAAACATGGACAGGATTGAAAGAGAAGAGACAAATATTGCAAAAATACAGCATGCATGGGTAGAAGAGATATGGGTAGCAAGAAATATTGTATAAACTGTGTATAAATAAAAAATAATGTGGATAAGAAAAAATTCAGTTACTAGGGTTTCGTGTTTCATTCAAGCATGCTAGGATTCTCATAATGTGACAGTTATTAGAAACTAAATAAACAAATCCATTAGTAAAATAAAAAAAGAAAAGGTTTGGGGCTTTGTTATTTTGACTACAAACATTCAGGGTTTAATTGAATTTGTGCTGAACAATGGCATGCTATAGTGCTTTAATTAAATGTGATCGTAATGTTCTACATTTGAAAAAAATCCAGTGGCTGTGAAATTAGGCAGAAAATCTGTGCTATTCACAGAAACCTGTGAAACTTAAATGAACCTCTCAGACAGTTATGGAACGGGAAATGTAATGGACGAGAAAAAGTAAATGAGGTAGAGATGGCACGGATGACAGAAAAAGAGAGCGCAGTGTTATACTGCCTAGAAAACTGGCACAGACAATCCTTCTTGATATGATCCATCCAGACTCCATAATTACATGGAAAATACGATAGCTACAAAGAAAATTCCATTAAATGAAAACACACGTTAAAATAAAAAATTAAAGACAACAAAAGATGCAAGTATGTACCAGCTAAAGAGAAGGAAACAGTAATGGAATAAATTAATGATGTAATCTACAGCACACATTTTGAGCTTGCATGTCCATAAACATTTATCAAAATACTCTCCCTCAGATTGTGTGATTATATATTTGCATAATGTGTTTAACTTCCTTCCCCTCACCATAACGCATTTCTAAGCATTGTGCATATCTGTTGATCAAGCAATAAAGCATTTTTGAAAGTTAAAATGTGGTGATGAAAGGCTTTACATAGTTGATGAGTGTTATTTATTATACAGGTAATTGGTATTTGGACATATTTTTTTATCATGAATAATTTTCTTTTTTGCTAAAAATATACTTGTATATATACATCTCTACTTCAAGATCATATGTTATCAAAATTATGTAATAGTTTTGTTTAAGCTCAATCTGAAAAGTGCATTTCATGTACACAGCTTTGAAAGTGTCTGCACAAATCCAGACCACAGTATCTTTTTTTATGACTCATAACCAATTATTTATAGTTCAAGAGGAGATCTTTCAAGACTGAAGTACAAGGTTTTAACTTTTTACTCTATTTCTTAAAGAAGACTTTTAAGATCCCACCACTATTGCATCTTTTTTCTTTTATAAATGCTTGTTTTGGGTTTTTTGCTGGTTTTAAGGCACACACCTCACATACCTCCTTGTATTTGTTCCATCCCAGTCAGAATCTGGAAAAAAATCAGCCCTGATTTCTCTCAAGTAAAACCAGAGTAATGAGTGGGTCAGTCCCTCCCAAATGACAGTCGGTCAGCAGATTTGTATAACCATTTTCTTTGGCGTGGTCCCATCTCTTAACTTGTGTTACTGGATGTGGTTCAGTGTATTTACTGTTCTACTTGCCTGGAAGTCTATGTGCTGCTTTCTTATGAAATGATCCACAAAGAGATCTTCTCAGATTTAACATTTGACATTATTTTGATGCCTAGTTTGGTGCCACAAGTCTTTCCACACCCTTAGGAAATGGTTATTTAGATACATAAAGGTTCTTAGCTTTCCTAATTGTCTTCTATTTATAAATGATTAAACATTAAATCTATTCCAACCATTAACGGTACTTGAAATATTTTAAAACTTATCTTTTATTTGGTATGTGCATCAATAAGCACAGGCACAGCCATATCTTAATGAATTGTACAAAATCCAGATCACAACTTTGGTCTAGGATTGGACCTAGAATCCTATTTGCCGGTTGTTTGCACTGTTGTTTGTTAGCATTTGCCGGTTGTTTGCACTGCAACCATATGCTGTGAGTATTATAACCTTTATTATCACTGAAATTTAAATGTTTGCTTTACATGTTAACTATTACTACACTTTTTTATTTTATCTAGCTTTTATATTTTTTTATTAATTGAATTCATTAATTTAAGTTCAGTTAAGTATATTCTGTTTTGGCATCAACAGCCATACACTGTGTATGTATCTTTATGTCATGTAATATAGAACAAGTGGATGCAAGTGCAGGTCATTGTGCAAAAACATACAAACTTAGAAACAAAATACCCAATGTAAAAAGAAACATTAAATAAAGCTAATAAAAGGGAATTTAAATGACAGCTAACATGAGATAATGAGTGCGGTGAGGTCTATATATATGTATACACGTTCTAATGAACATGCATGTAAAACAGGTGCAGAAACTCATGTGACACTACAGTGCAATGGCTTTTGGAATAACTTAATCCCAGTCCACACACAGTGTGTGTGAGCAATACAATTTCAATTAGGTTTTGAAGTTCTCCCTGTTCTACATGTTTAATGTTCAATTTACAAAGCAGTAATTATTTGATTAGTTGATTGTTGTGTATCTGTTTAACACCTTAAATATATAGACAAACAGTTCTTCCCTCCTTTTAAGAAAATACTACATTTTATATATATATATATATATATATATATATATATATATATATATATATATATATATATATATATATATATATATATATATTTTGTCTGTTGTCCTTGACCATGAATTGCATAAAGCATAGTTTTTTAAGCATAACTGTCAAATCTGACCAATTCAAGCTTCTGTGGATTCACAAAATAAATAATAAAGCAGCCTAAAAGTAACCCATTTTGTAAAGGAATAAATAGTCATCTCAATTGTAAAAGCATATGGGACAGTTTAAATGAGAATAATCTGCTAAAAATAGTTGTGGTTCAAATTCTTTCCATAACTCAACACCATTGGCAATGCTGCTGGCCTGCTCTGGCACACATTCTGTCATGTCCTTTGAATGATGATTCACTGCTGCCATACCACTCAAATTATTCTTGCTACATACAAAGCAAAGAAAACACTACATGTCATTCTAATTGATATCTGCAAATGGTGAACGTCTGTCAGACTTGAGAAACATGCTGCCTTCTGACATAAAAGACTTGATTTAATACCCTTTAGATTATCAGAATGGTTAACAATTGTCCTTTAAAATCATAGTGGTAATTCAGGAGAAAAAAACTCAGATTTTAAGGTATAATGTTTTTTTTTTTATGTGTGTATCGCAGATTATTCTTAGAAGACCGGAGGTAGGTATGAAAAATAATTCATAAAGTGCTTTAAATACCACCACATTGCAGAGGATATGTAGTTAATTTGAGTGTTACGCTGGCACAGCAGGGAGCTCTGCCACCTCGCAGCTCCAGGGTCTTCAGTTCAAGTTCCAGATTTGGGTTACTGGTAATGTAGAGCAGTGGTCTCCAACATGGTGCCTGCAGGCACCTGATAATGGGCATGGAATCTGTGAGCTGTCTGCCAAACACAGTTTTTTTAATAGACTTATATTTAGTTATGTTTTATTTTCTTTCATAATATTTTTGTAAAATGAGCAATAATTGCTGTCGTATAGAACAGCGGTCCCCAACCTTTTTTGCACCGGGTTAATGCCAGACAATATTTTCACAGACCGGCCTTTAAGGTGTGTCAGATAAATACAACAAAATAAAATGATATGACCAGCATAGAAACTGGTATTTTCTAAATATAATTATAAACGTGAATTTACTGTTATATTTTGTTTATTTTGCTAGCTTGTGGGTTTCAATTTAGAGGTAATGTATTATGTGTTACCGGCCGGAGCAGTCCCTTTAAGAAGGTAGTGGATGTTGGTAAGACATGTGACCGAGGCATCTTAACATGCATCAAGAGTGAGTCATAGACAGATGTGGCGGAGAGAATCCGGTATAAAAAAAAAAAACATTGTTCAGGATCAGATAATAAATAAAACGGATGTACTGTAAGTTATGTATGCTTTCTGTGCGGCCCGGTACCAATTGACCAGCACCGATCCATGTTATCTGTGCAGTCATGAGCTTAAATGCAGGCAGAATTCCATCTGCTGATGTGTTGTTTGCTTAGCTTAGGAGCGTGCTTAGTCGGCTACTCAAGGGTCTCGGTTGTTAGCATTTTAGCCGTGTGGCTATGCGCTCCCGGCTGCTGACCGAGCTTCTGTTCCTCAGGGAGAGCACTCGTTTGGCGATTCCTTCTCTGACGCTAGCTAGCTATCTCTCCCTGAGTGCTGCATATATAAAGGCTATCGGTTTGCCTACGAAGAGCCGCTTGGCTCTGGTAGGTGGGGCTACACAGCAGGTCAGGCTGCTGGTTGCTTCCACACGATGTGTGTGTTACAGGCATACCAAACTGGCCTGCTATGGGGGATGGTGTGAGCTTCCTTCTGAGCGCCACGGTAAACCCCTCCTGGCCTAACCTGGTGACACTGTAGGTAAGGGCGATTGCCGGGTTGTTCAGGAGACCGCGGCGGCATTTCAGTGGTACTTCCTTGCCGCTCCAATTGGGCTGCTCGGTGGCAGCCTTGCCCTGGTACATCCAGGCACAGCAAAATAGCCTGGAATAAAAGCGTTGCCACCCGATTCCCGCGGGGAGGTCCTAGGGGCCCATTTTGACGCTCTAAGTCCGAGGGGGGCTGGATGACCAGGGGTTCGTCCTCACCTCTAGTGAATGGGCTGTGGTGCATAAGTCTGACGGCTTGCATCTTGGAGGGCGGTGTGCAGCGTCCTGAACACCCTGTGGCAGGGCCGACAGACCGGCCTCCTGGTGGTCCTGGGGAGGGACGGGCACCGTAGCATATATCGTGCTATAGTGCCCATCCCTCCCCGGGACGCTGCCTCCCTGCAGCGGTTAACTCCCTTATTCCACCCGAAAGTTTGTTGCGGATAGGGGTTATCCGCCGCCTCTTAAGGGGCGTCAACGGCTGCAGTACGCTGCTCCTGACGTTCGGGTTAAGGAGGACTGTCTGCCAGCCCTGCCACGGGACATGTTCAGGGCGCGACTTCCCTACAGCGGTTTGCTCCCCGTATTCCGCCTGTGAGATCGCTGCAGATGGGGGGGATCTGCCGCCTCTCAGGAGGTGTAGTCGGCTGCAGAGCACCACTTCAGCCACTCTGAGTGGGGCAGGGGCCAGCCCCGAGGAGTTGGTTGCCCTGGGGAACTTTCTGTCAGTCTGGAGGGCTGCCAGGAGTCTCTCGGGGGTCCTGCGTACTGTGGAGAAGGGCTGCGCGATTCAGTTCGCGTCAGGCTACTACAGCCCGTACTACATTGTTCCATAGAAGGACGGCGGGTTGCATCACATTCTGGATCTCCACTCCTTGAACCGCTCACTTGTGAGGCTCGGGTTTAGGATATTTGCTCAGAGAGGTCGTGTCTCAGATCAAGTCTGAGGACTGATTTGTTATACGTTAGATCTGGAGGTCACATGCTCCCATGTAGCAGTCCTTCCCACACACAGGAGATTGCTGAGGTTGCTTTCGGGGCAAAGCTTACCAATATCGGTCCTCTTGTTAGGCCTAGCACTCTCACCCTGTCCCTTCACGAAGTGCGTGAACGCAGCACTAACCCCGCTGCGGGTTCAGGGCGTCCGCATTTTGAATTACAACCCCAAATCAGAAAAAGTTGGGACAGTATGGAAAATGCAAATAAAAAAAGAAAGTAGTGATTTCTAAATTTACTTTGACTTGTATTTCATTGCAGACAATATGAACACAAAATATTTCATGTTTTGTTTGGTCAACTTCATGTCATTTGTAAATATACATCCTTTCCTGTCATTCAGACCTGCATAACATTCCAAAAAAAGTTGGGACAGTAAAGAATTTACCACTTTGTAATGTCCAATTCTTCCTGCAAACAAGTCTTAAGGTGGGCAACAGCACGGCATCTACGTTGTCGCATTTTGCGCTTCAAAATGCTCCACACATTCTCTATTGGAGACAGGTCGGGACTGCAGGCAGGCCAGTCAAGTACCCGTACAATCTTTCTCCGCAGCCAGGACTTTGTAATGTGTGCAGAATGTGGTTTTGCATTGTCTTGTTGAAATATGCATGGACGTCCCTGGAAAAGATGTCTTCTTGAAGGCAACATATTGTGCTCCAAAATCTCTATGTACTTTTCAGCATTAATAATGCCATCACAGAAGTGCAAGTTACCCTTGCCAAGGGCACTGACACAACCCCATACCATGACAGACCCTGGCTTTTGGACTTGTTGCTGGTAACAGTCTGGATGATCCTTTTCTTCTTTGGCCTGGAGCACACGGTGTCCATTCCTTCCAAAAAATACCTAAAATACTGATTCATCTGACCACAGTGATGGTCCATCCCAGATGCCTCCGAGCCCAGAGAAGTCGACGGCGCTTCTGAACACTGTTAACATAGGGCTCAGTACAGTTATAACTGGCATTTGTGGATGTAACTACGTATTGTGGTACTTGACAAAGGTTTGCCAACATAGTCCTGAACCCATGTGGTGATATCGCTTATAGATGAATGACGATTCTTGATGCAGTGCCACCTGAGGGATCGGATATCACGGTTGTTCAGCTTAGGCTTGCGCCCTTGTCCTTTATGGACTGAAATTTCTCCAGATTCCTTGAATCTTTTAATTATGTTATGCACTCTTGAAGGTGAAATATCCAAATCTCTTCCTATCTTAGATTTCACACGTGGTTCAGAGCGTGGACAACGCAGGGGCGTTCCCAAAGCGTTTCGACGCAGCGAACCTAGAGATGTTTTAAGTTCAGTCTAATACATGTTTGTATTTTTCCCAGAAAAAAATATATAATTCAGGCTTGTAAAGTTATTCCTTTGACTATTTATGTTTATAATCATTTACTATTATATATATTTTGTAAAAAAAAAAAAAAAAATAATAATAATAATAATAAAAAAGAATATATATAAGAATACAAACAATACATATATATATATATATATATATATATATATATATATATACACACGTATTTTTTGTTACGTAAATCATCAGGACACCGAACAGAACTTTTGCTATGTTTCCACACAGACCATTTTAATTACCGGATTTGTGCACTCAGATTGTTGCTTCATTTGAAACTTGCCGCATCAGTAAAACAAATTTTTAAAAAAATATTTTTTTTAGTGGAGTTTATTTTTTTATATCTAAGTAAAGAAAATACATCATAAATAAATGTGTGTTGTGTTGAAGGTTTAAATTTCATCTCTTTATATTTAATTATTTATAGTTTGTATAAAAATGGTCAAACAAAAATGTGTTATGCATTAATCAGACGTTAATAAAAAATTGTGTCATTAGTATCTATTTGACAGCCCTAATATATATATATATATATATATATATATATATATATATATATATATATATATATATATATATATATATATATATATATTAGGGGTGGCACGGTACAGAAATGGCAAGTGGAGGAGATAATGAAGGCTGCCCGGAGTTGGTGGATGTGCCCGCGTCGTTCAAATCCGGTGTGTGGGAACATTTTGGATTTCATGTTACTTAAGATGACAACGGAAATAAAACAGTAGATAGAACTGCGACTGTGTGCAAGCATTGTGCAAAATGCATTCAATATGCTAATGGCAACATTTCTAATATGACATCAGAGAAGACATCACACCAATGTGTCGATACAAACAGCACAAACAGGAGAGAGCCGGTTAGGAAACAACTTCTACTGTCCGCAGCATTTAAGCAACGTCTCAGTGATAAGTTGGACAGGGCAATAGCCATAACTAAAGCATTGGGGATGTTTACAGCAAAAGATATGCAACCGTGCAGCGTGAATGAGTGTGAAGGATTTCGTCAGCTGATGAATGTACTCGAGCCGCGGTTTAATATTCCCTCTCGCCGACACTTTTTTTTTTTTTTGCCAAATAAACGAAAAGCATGTCATCATCAATGTCTTCTCTCTTGCTGTATCAAAATCTCACCTAGCTTTTACTAAAAGATGGTCCCAATAATGTGCTTAAAGTCAAGTCAAATTCAGTTGCATGATTACATTACAAAAATGTTAATACTATATACTAAATTGTGGATAATTAAGCTAATAAGCTATATATCAAATGCTGAAGGAAATTTCTGGAGTGTTGAAGATTGAAAGAAAAAATAACAACAAGAACCGTACAGAACCAAAAACCGTGACCCTAAAACCGTGATACGAACCGAACTGTGGGTTTTGTGAACTGTGCCACCCCTAATATATATATATAATACTTATAATATATTATTATATATTATAAT
Source organism: Silurus aristotelis (assembly GCF_946808225.1). Taxonomy (NCBI): domain Eukaryota; kingdom Metazoa; phylum Chordata; class Actinopteri; order Siluriformes; family Siluridae; genus Silurus; species Silurus aristotelis. Next base: position 21,328,663 of record NC_139586.1, read on the forward strand.
TTTATCTAAATTATATATATATATATATACTTGTTTAAGTCAAATATATATATTTGACTTAAACAAGTTACCATATAGATTATTGTATCATTTCAGCAAGTCCTCATTTACAAAAGTTTGGAGCTCAAACTTGAGTGTGTCAAGGCCCTCTGGTTTCCTCATGCATCAAAAAAAATATGCTGATAGAAGCATTGGTTATGTAAAATTGCTAGTAGGGATGGGCGGATCAATCCTAAAGTATCAATATTTTTGATACTGGTGTATCCACAAGATCGGTTCTCACATTAAAATATGCAATACCCTGGGATTTTTTCAAAAACGAGTTTAAAATGTACTTGATTTTTCTTCTTCTTCATCTTGGGATCACTGCATGAGTCGATCTGTCAAAGAACAGGCTCAAGGTGGAAAAAGTTAACATTTTCTTGTTCTTCTGGGAAGGAATGTAGAATGTAAAAACATTATTTGATAGTTTGAATATGGGATGAGTGATGGATTATTCTTTGTTAAATATTTAATTGATACTGTATATAAATAAACAATATTCAGACTTGTGCAAAAAAAAAAAAAAGCAATAAAAAAATGGAATTCTGATTGTGTTAAAGTATTGAAGTAATATTTATAAATATTAGTGTTAGTTTAATTGTGTAAAATAGTTGTTTTATATGATTTATATTTTTATATAGTGTATGATGTAGAGTAGGGAAAGTAATATTCATCAATTTGCATTTGCAATGTGATGCAAAAGTGTGTATAGGGTAAAAGTTGGCATTTGTATTGGGATTCATCGTTTTTAACATATTTTTAATTGGTAAAAATACTATTTATTTATATGTAGTGAGTGAAATTTAAGATTGTAATTTATGTTCTATAACTTCAAATAAGATCTGGATATAATATGTGTAAAGAAGAGTCTGCGTGGGAATTGTGACATTCCAGAGATAGAATAGAATAGAATAGAATAGAATAGAATAGAATAGAATAGAATAGAATAGTCACATATACATTACAGCACAGTGAAATTTTTTGTTCTTCGCATATTTCAGCTTGCTTAGAAGCTGGGGTCAGAGTGCAGGGTCGGCAATGATACGGCGCCCCTGGAGCACAGAGGGTTAAGAGCCTTGCTCAAGGGCCAAAGAGTGAATAAAGAGAGAGAGAGAGATGAGATTCACTGTTTAAGATATGCGATACTTTTATTATTTAGAAAGTGACCAATAATTTGTGTCTAATATTTTATACTTAGATTGATTTCTCCGCACTAAACTGTTTCTCAAGCATGTTCTCTCGGCACCAAATTTATGATTTGCTGTCTGTCTAAACAGCAAATAAAACGCAAATTCTCTATATCATATTGAATTGCATAGCATAATTGTTTTTCCATTGCATCATATTGCATTGAATTACATTGTGTTGAAATAAATTGAAATCAGACTTCATGTATGAAATTCATACAGGTTTTTCGGTTTTCTTTCATCCTTCCAAAAACACTGCAATTAGTGAACTAGCAATAGTCTACAAATGTGTAATGTGGGTGTAGTTCGTGCCTTATGATGCACTGCTATTTCCTTCAGTGTGTATTCCTGTCACGCATCTCTTGTTTCCAGGATAGGCTCCAGATCCATCATGAGTCTGATCAGAATCAAATGGTTGATGAAGATTAATGAATAAATTAGCTAATTATACCTTCTTGCACAGAGCTACATTTTCAGTATCCTCTTTTGGGAATACAGAAGTAGCTGATGATTAATCATTAATGGTGAAGCCACTTCTGTGGATTAACTAACTTTTGGCTATTTTGCTGTTAAAAAATGGTTTATTTGTAATATTTCTAGATTTTATTGCACACACTAGGGTTATGTGAGCTACCTGACACACACCTGACACACATTGGCAGGTATAGTATAGTCTGCAGTTGAACACACACATAAAAAAACGCTACATATATATATACAGTACAGACCTAAAGTTTGGACACACCTTCTCATTCAAAGAGTTTTCTTCATTTTCATGACTATGAAATTGTAGATTTACACTGAAGGCATCAAAACTATGAATTAACACATGTGGAATTATATATGGAATTATATACATAACAAAAAAGTATGAAACAACTGAACAATGTCATATTCTAGGTTCTTCAAAGTAGCCACCTTTTGCTTTGATTACTGCTTTGCACACTCTTGGCATTCTCTTGATGAGCTTCAAGAGTTCCCCGAGAGATGCTTGGCACTTGTTGGCCCTTTTGCCTTCACTCTGCGGTCCAGCTGACCCCTAAACCATCTCGATTGAGTTCAGGTACGGTGACTATGAAAGCCGGGTCCCCATCACTCTCCTTCTTGGTCAAATAGCCCTTGATGCCTTCAGTGTGACTCTACAATTTTCATAGTCATGAAAATAAAGAAAACTCTTTGAATGAGAAGGTGTGTCCAAACTTTTGGTCTGTACTGTATGTATATATATATATATATATATATATATATATATATATATATATATATATATATATATATATATATATATATATATATATATATATATTTTTTTTTTTTTTTTTTTTAACGGCACTGGTCTGTACTTTAATGACTGTACTGTATATATATATATATATATATATATATATATATATATATATATATATATATATATATATATATATATATATATATATATAATTTTTTTATTTTATTTATTTTTTTTTTTTTTTAACGCCACTGATTATTAACACGCATCTTTCTTTCTTTCTTTCTTTCTTTCTTTCTTTCTTTCTTTCTTTCTTTCTTTCTTTCTTTCTTTCTTTCTTTCTTTCTTTCTTTCTTTCTTTCTTTCTTTCTTTCTTTCTTTCTTTCTTTCTTTCTTTCTTTCTTACAGTGATGTGTGCCAGAGGTTTGCTGCTTGTTGTGGCAGTTGCTGCAGGCCAGTGATAATCATGCGTCATGCTCACACTCAGTGGAGTGACTGACTTTGACGATGGCTGACTTTTAATGTGTCTACTTAATAACAAGCTTTTGTTCTCCGCAAAGCTTATATTAGTACAGAAGAATGAATCACTGCTGAGAAACAAAGTGATGATGTAACGCATTGACGCTCGTTAAGCTACTAGTTATTTAGACTTTAATACTTTTGAAGATTTGCTTCGCTTTTCAGTTGGTTCTGTACTTATAGCTGTACAATCCTTCAGCTTTTTGCATTAATGCTGGGACCTAAGTATACACATTTTGGCTAAATTACTGTTCTGTAGTGAATTTGTATGCAACATGTAACCAGGGCAGTGTCCTGGGGCTTCCAGGAGTTGGAGCCCCATATAAATAGAAATGAATTGCATTTATTTAAAAAAATAACTCATTTGGAAACCATTTTCAGGGCTCTTCCTTTGAATTATGCAAACACACTTGCATGTAGATCATGTATGTACATCATTTACCTGAATGTTCTCAAGCAAAGTTATTAAAGAGGGGATTTTTCAATAGTACCTGGACAAACCACTTAAAAACACATGTACTTGCCACTTAATCCAAATAACTAGGGTCTTGAGAAATTGCTAGTATGCTGATACCTGGATAAGACGATGGCAAGCACTGGAATAAATACCCAATTAGAGTGTAGTATATTGCCAATATAATGTAATATTCAATAATGAATCATTTTTGTGCCTGTTTTGTTCTGAGAGTTAATTATGCATTCTAGGTGTTAATACATCCCTGTTATATGAATTATAAGGATAAAAAAATGACCATGCATTTAATTCATTTTGAGATGTCAATTTAAATAGTGACAAAGTTTTTTTGTTCATTCAGTGTGTTCACATGTAAACGAAACGTCCCCATGCATGGGTTGAAAGACAAGCCGATCAAGCACTCATCTGTTTTGCTTCACTTTGTGTAGGCCTTGTTTATATCTAAAGTAATATCAAGTAATAGCATGTTATATAAAAAACATTTAGCAATGCCACTAAATAAACTGTTTTAACTCGTTCAAAAGAAAAAGTATAAAAATGTGTCATTTACTCTGTAGAGACATGTGAGGTCTAAACACCAATGTGTGTAATTTCAGTTTTAAATCTTCATTGCACATGTAACTTAACCTTGGCTATGGCACTACAAATGTAACTCCCTGTTTCCTGAGAAGAGACTATTTGTGTGATCCTTGTTGTAATCAGTCACTTAACCTTGTTATCAGTGTTGTGGCTTGGTGATCTTATATTTCAGTGTGTAAACATTATGATAATATATATTTTAACACACATTGGTCATTTATTGAATCCATGATTCACCAGGGATTAAATAATGTTACATTCTTTCCTAGATAAGTCTCAAGTCCAATTATTATTTTTAGCACCCATTCATCTGCTTCTGCAAGCTTTATTGTAATATAAAGATAACACACACACACACACACACAAGATGATCTTTGCTTCTAATCTGGCAACAGCATCTCATATTATTTTGGAGCTTAGACAAATATCCCCTGTAAACCAATGAAGTTAACTTTCCTAGAGGATTGTTTGTTCTCCTGGGTCAGGTATAATATGAAGCCCCAGTGCCTCGGATTAATCGTTTTCATTTTAAAATCTTGTTACTTGCATCTCTAATCAAATTCAGGTCGGGTGTCTGGAGGAGGAGAAGGTGCAAGCTGCGTGCACAGGAACATCTGTCAGGGCTCTGATACTGACAGGGAGAGCTGTCATGGAGAATTTAACCTGTGGAGAAAGAAAGGGAACCACAGCAATGGCAGACAGGAAGTGCAAATCAATGGTGACATGAAGAAGATGAATCACATAGCTCTGCATATTTGGAGAGAACACAAAGTGGGAACATGATGTCATTGACTTATTTTTTTAGATGAATCTATATAAAGTGGGGATGGTTTTTCCTTTATTTTTAAATGATCTAATTTCTGTTTACATTTCCCTCCTTCCTGTAACAATGTGTAGTTTTACTTGTATATTTTTTAAATATTATTCTGTATTTTTTTTAATTAATTGCAATTGGTCACATTCAGTCAAGCAGTTTGCATTTTCTTCCTTCCTTAGCTGTACTTTTAAAACTGCAACTGACTACCAATGTTTTAAAAAAAAAAAAAAACATTTGAATAAAAAAGCATAATAAAAACCATTGTGAAATAATTAAAGGAAAAACTGGAATTTTTCTGGTGTTCTGTTGAAGGCAGTTTGGTGCATCTACCTGTTTTTTTTTTTTTTAGAAGAACATGTTCTGTAACAAATTCAGGAGTGGTTTAGGATTACCTTGGTATCAAACTAACATTTTAACATTTTGTAGATCTGTATAGACTTTTGGGAGAGTGTTTTATTTTTTTTTTGGCTTACATAATTTTAGGACTTAAAACACAAGCGAGGTCATCGCCTTACCAGTGTAGCGTTTTGCTAGATTCAGCTTCTGTTAAAGAATGTTTTACTGCAGACCATATACAAAGTGTAGTGATGAATGTGTAGTGTAGAGTGTGGTGTAGATTGTGCAATCGAAACGTGTAGAGATTTGGTGTAGTTTGTGCAATCAGGAAGGTTAGTATGCCTTTTTAAACAGACCTGAGCACAAAACAACTACAGCTCTTCTAAGTGGAGTTTCTCATTAAAATTCTTTTTTATTATTATTATTATTATTATTATTATTATTATTATTATTATTATTATTATTATTATTATTGTTATTATTATTAACATTAGTTGTAGTAGTAGTAGTAATATTAGTATTGTGCCAGGGTGCAACTTTAATTGCTCTCTATGGATCAGACTGGTCTTTTACATGTCAGACAAGCCAGAAGTTTTCTTCAATGGGTTGATGAGGCTGAAAATAATTAGGCCATGGCTTTTGTAGTCACCAATCTGCAGATCTACCTATGGGAGATTTTGGTTCCACATGTTAATAGGCACTCTTTGCCACCAACATCAAAACTGCAATCATAGAATGGTGTTCATCCGTCAAATGCAGTTCAAAAGACTTGAAGAATCGATGCTAAATGCAATTTTTTGTGGCTTTTTGTGGTCTAATACTATACAACACTTTGTGTTGTCTAAGTCCAGCTCCATTACATGGCATGGAATTCAATAAAATATATATATATATATATATATATATATATATATATATATATATATATATATGTGTGTGTGTGTGTGTGTGTGTGTGTGTGTGTGTGTGTGTGTGTGTGTGTGTGTGTGTGTGTGTGTGTGTGTGTGTGTGTGTGTGTGTGTGTGTGTTTTTTTACACGCGGCTAGGTTGTCAAGTGGGACTTTCCAAGCAAACCAATAACATGTGAGTCTCAGCTTTATACCTGTTTAATGCACATAATGGCTATTTGGAGTCACAATTATTAAAGTTGAGAACCAAACTTTTCTTTCAAATCTTATGGTCAGAAATTGGCTAAAATATGAAAAAGAATAAAATTATTCCTACCAGGAAATATGTAACCCTTGATGATTTTAACTGTAGCTAGAAATTATTTGTGGTCTGGGTTAAAGCCAACAAACAATCCTTAACCCCCAGATGTGAGTATGTGTTCATGTGTAATTGGAGTGGACATTTCATGTACCTACAGAGTCTATTTCCCGTTTGCATTGTTTCCAGCACATGCCGACACAGATGTTTTATAGCTCTGGAGAAAACGTCTGACTTGGGAAACTATTGCTTCAGCATAAATATGCCTGTTGCTATTGGAAAATAAATATTTCATTTGGCCTAAACGGATTGGCCAGTTGCAGAATGAAATTAAAGTAGCGAGCAGATTTCCAGAAAGCTTCTGTGTGTGTTTATATATGGATTGTGTCTGTTTGCTCCATCAACATCATTTTTACTTTTTTTAAACTTAAAACTATTGTGGTAATGATGAGATGTCAAGAATATGGGATATTATGGATTTAGAGCTTTAGATTGCTGTTAGATTTGGGGTTCAAAAGTGTTCCTTCTATAGTTTTTCTCCCTTTGTTTATTGCCTTGATTTTATTTTTTATCCGGGCGCACTGGAATGCTTCCAATGTGTTTTACTGTATATGCAAGTGAGCTTAGGAAGCAGATAAATTCAGTTAAGTACAATTTAGTGCAAATAACAATCAAGCATTTGAAATAATTCCACTCATTTATGCTGATTAATTGGTAAAGAAAATCTACTGGGCCCAATTTCAAGTCAAGTCAATAAGCTTTTATTGTCATAAAATAATTGCCATCAAATTGTCAAAATTGTCATACATTTAAATGAAATTTTAATTTATGAATTTAGGATTAGCTTTGGGTTAACATTGTATACAACTAATATTTTGTAGCTTGCTATAGATATTTGCAGGTAATTTTTTTTTATACCTTGCATGCATATTATGAAACTGACACACATTAGGGGAGAGAACACAGTCATTCCAATCAGTCAGTTTAAACTCAACTCTTACCACCTTCAACACTTATTCCCTCACACCATGACCTAATAAGCATTTTAGTGCTCTCTAAAATTGCAGTTTCTACCGGGACTATAGACAGAAGTAACAGGACACAGAACTTACAAACTCCTTGTACTGGTAATATTGACCAGTTGACCAAAAGGGGTTTAGGATAAATATGTATATAATAAAATCAAACATTTTAAGGATTAGGAAAACCTAAAGAAAGAGTGAATAGAAAGACACTGGATAGTAAAATTTATTATTATTATCAGTAGTAGTAGTAGTAGTAGTAGTAGTAGTAGTAGTAGTAGGGGAGGTGGTAGCTCAGTGGTTAATGCTCTGGGTCTTGAGCAAGGCCCTTAGCCACTCTGTGCACCAGGGGTGCTGTAACATGGCTGACCCTGCGCACCAACCCGAGTTTCCTAACATCACTCAGATATGTAAAGTAAGAATTTCACTGTGCTGTTTTATATATGTGAAAAGTAAAAATCTCCCTTATGTAGTAGTGTTGGTAGCAATGGTGGTAGTAGTAGTCATAGTAGTAGTAAATCTCAAAATCTGCTTTTGTATATAAAGTTTAACACAACTCTGAACTTGCACAGCACAGTGTCACTTTTTGTACTGTCAATATCTGCCATACTCATTCATGTATATACAGTACATATATTTATATATATCTTCTATAGTTTATACATTTTATTTATCTACTTAATTTTTATCCTTAAATTGTATTACTTTATGGTTAAATGTTGGACAGTCGTACAAAGCATTTCACTGCATGTCGTATTCTGTATGAATGTGTATGTGACAAAATTTTTTATTTAATTTGGAGTAGTATAGTTTACAGATCATTATCACACTATTTAAAACTGAACAAATCTGATCAATTGGGCCAGGGATAATGATCTCTGTCCACTGTCACAGCATTGCTGCTGACTAAGCATTTGGTACCTGAAATATATACATTCAGCTGGAAACTGCTTTTCATAAATATTTGTCTTGAAAAAAGTTATTAAAATCTGAACCTAGTGTGTTTATTAATACTGCACATTATTTTTTGTAACTGTAAGCAAAAATAAGTGAAGCAAAGTAAAAATCTTTACATAACAATATCAAGTAAAAGTGTATTTAGTACAATTTATTGTCGGAAATGTGTTGTTAAAGTAAACTCTGTATATTATGTACAACAGTAGTAATGTTTATATTACAATGTCCAATGTGAAATAAGACAATGATAGGCAATGGCTGCAACCCAAATAGAGCTCTATGTGGTTAAATTAAGTTTCTAACAAGAAATGTTTTCGATCCAAAATTCTCCAATCACAATATCATGTTTAGATATTTTGAAACAGCAAATTAATTTTAAAAGGCTTTACTAAAAAGATACAGTTTATGAAAACAAAATATCACCTCAATAATCCCATTTTACAATTCGCTCCAATTTGCTATTATAATACCCTCCACTCTTATCTGGATTGATGCTCTACTAGAGTTTGGAGCTTGGTTGTGGAGATATGTACTCATTCAGCCACAATGACATTAGTAGAGTCGGGTTTTAAAGTAAGGTATTAAATCAGGAGTTCTGGGGTGCAGTCAGCAGTTCAATTCATCCCAAGGGTGTTCAGTAGGATTAAGGTCATCGTTCCATAGCAGAACATCCAATGTCCTCCACTCGTGTACCTATATCTTCAAGGAGCTGGCTTTGTGCACAGGGGCATTGTCATGCTGGAACAGATTTGAGTCTCCTAGTTCAAGTAAAGTAAAATTTACTGCTACCACATCCAAATACATCTTATACAATGGTGTCCCTAGAAACTTTGTGGTAACAGTTTAAAGAAGAGCCACATATGGCTGAAAAAGGTTTTCCCAATACCTTTAGTCAGAAAATACAGGACACAATGCAAGGCCAGATTATTCTGTCAGAAGTCATGGGTAACTGGGTGAATGAGGACCCAAATGCAGGATGCAACAGGGGGTAAGGAAAATACTAGCTTTAATAAAAGGGCAAACTGAGCAATGGGGCAAGGCAAAAACAAAGTCCAATAAAACAGGGTAAAAACACAGGTAATCAGGGCAATGCAGGCCGAGACACAAACAAATCCAATAACAGTCCAAAACAGAACAATAAAGGCAGCGTAAAAACACAAACGAAAAACAAGTCCAAAGTCAAAACCAGGGATTAGGGACGGAATCAGGAATGGTGGCAAGAGTCTACTTAGGTACTAGGAAGCCGGTGAGATAATCTCACCCTGAGCTAAAGTCTAGATGTCCTTATTTACCGGGTGGTGCGAAGAAAAAACGACAAGATAGCTGCCGACCCAGAAGTATACGCCGCGAAACCGGAAATGCCGAAGTGTGCCCGGAAGATCCTGACACTTTTGTAAATATAAAACACAGAAAAATGGCCTACAAGACCTACAGGTGTAAACTGTACACACCTTGGGAAGCGATTCTCAGTCTGTTGGTGAAATATAAGTATTCTTCATTTATGTGCACAATTTAATGCTTAACAGGGCACAAATCAAAAAGACTACTTCAAAAACATGAAGAGGGGGCTAAATATTTACACAGCAATTGGTCAGAAATCCCACCAAAATAATCCATGTTAACAACATAAGAAAAGATCTCAGAAATGGTCTGCCAAGATTTTTTATTAATTAATTTTAACATTATTAATTGACCTACATTGCTGAATGCATGGAAACAAACCTAATAAGGTACAAATTGCAAAGTCTTCATAATTGACAGCATTCATGCATGAGAGTATAAATAAGTAGATTTATATCAGCTGTACAAGAAAAGGCTGACAAGTCATTAGTGCCAATTTCCCCCAACACATCTTTCAGTCGGTAAAACAGGCAACAGTTTTAAAGGGAAGGTGGGTGAAGAGGCAATTTAGGAACACATGGGAGCGTCTGCCTCTCATACTAATCTGTCCTCTTTATAGCCAGCATAATGAAATTATTCTCGAGAGAATTAGTACTAATATGTCCATTTATCATTGTTCATCCTTGTGCCAGGAAGAAGGCACACAAGACAATGCACACACCTCAGTGCAGAGTGCATCTGCTGATTTGCTCTGTTATGCTGTGTGAGGACCGCTGCAAATCAATACAAAATTATTCTAACTTATCACCTTTTTTTACCTTATGATGAAACATTTCCTATCTTAATAGGAGTGGTCTCTTCCACCATGACTATGTCTCCAGCCAGTTATGTAAAAAAAATAGTAGTGGCCTTTACAGTCACCAAAGCACAAACAAACGGAGTGTCATATGAACAGACATATGAAAGCTATCTCTACCAACAGCAGCAAAACAGTTAAAGGAGTTGTAGGCCTTAAGAGGTGAAAGCAGTTAATAATCAAAATCATGTGTTAGGTGTTGTCATTAAATCAAGAGCTGTTTTTCCTAAGGGTCTTTGACCTCATTGCTCCCCAATAGCATCAACTACAAATAAAGTATGAGATGGCATTATATCTGGGATGTTATTTCCAGTTCTGGAATAGTCTTGTAACTGAAAATTAGACATTCTTCAATCTAATGGCATAAAGTTTGTATAATTAACTAATTTTTATTATTTCATTTAAGACAAGCTCTGATGTTTTTGTATCATCTGAAATAAGATACAAGTCGAGTTTCTATAAAAAGAGAAGCAGTCTTGGGATCAAACTTTTGAAATGTGATTTTGAAAATGTGTAGGTATGTCTGAGTTTCTTAGTAGGATGATATGTAATTGCTAAGGGAATTCTTTCTTTTCGCACCATCTCTATAAGCACCAGTGCATCTGTTCTCACAATATTTGGGCCACAGCATTATTTATAACATTTTCAAGAAATTAAGTTCTATAAAAAAAAATACAAGAATCCCTTAAGAGATATTCAGTCTTATTTGGGAAATGTCTAAATATACTGTAGATATAATTATGCAGATTCCCAGCTGTGAGTTCATGGCATTGATAGAAATGTAATTTACTGTAAGTTAATTTAAGTGTGTGATGAAAACTGTTGGTTAACTACTGTAGCTAACAATAATATCAATATTGAATGTTATATGTATAGGGTCCCACTGTTAAAATTTGTGTTATGTCAACTTTAACATTGTCCTGCTATAAATCCTCATGTTATGTATTATTACACACCATTCCCAGTATATCCTCATGTTCTGTATCTCCATGGTATGTCATGTTATATAGGTCCTTTGTGATATATCCCTACATTATCTCATGCTTTATAAGGTCGTCTATAAGATATGTGTCATGTCATAAAAGACATAAAAATGATATAACCTTGCAATGTACAGGTTATATCATTTTATAATACATGTCATTGATGTCTCTTTGTTATGTTGTATCTGTCTTGAAATGTTTGTGGCTTCTTATGTTGTATTATCATTCTATTATGTTTTTGGTTTTTTTTCCGTTTACGTTACTTACCAGTGATGTTATATAGGGCCTCGTGTTGTGTTACATAAGACCCTCGTGTTATGTTGTATATTATTTAAGTTGTTATTAAATGTATATTATTACATATACATGTATATACATTCATGTATATACAATATACGTTTAATAAATATGCTTTTAATATAAGTATTAGATGTTAAATGTAATTGAATAGAAAATGCTTCCACATTATGCATCCTATATTGAATTCTATAATCAACATATCTTTGCAATGATTTAGTTATTTTTCTTTAAGCTTAAGTATGAAACAGATAGAGCTGTATTTCATTAGAATGCATTTTACCTGTTTAAAGCAAGGGCAACCCTGCCAACTGCTGCATATCCTATAATTATTCTCTAGTGGTGTTTTCTGGAAGCGACTTTGTCTACCGAGAATTCTCTTGACCAATCGGAAATTTATGCAGCACAATTATTACACTTATGTAAAGCTCTACATTATGCTAATGCTATTTTAGTACAGTGGGAACCATTACTGAGTGTCTCCAAAGCATGGCTAATCACCCAGGAGTGGACAAGCTGCTAATACACATCTAGGCAGAGACAATGTGTTCAGTCTGAGTCAATGAGTTCAAACTGTTGTGGAAGACAAGCAGTAATGTGAAAGTTAAGTTTAAGTGCGAAAAAATGGGAATTAAGTTATTAAAAGACATCGAATTAACAGTTAAAATAAATTAAACATAACTATACAAGGAACATTATTGATTAATTGGTTTTCCCTCCTGTATAATATGAGCTGGCAATACTAGAGAAAAATTATAGAAAATAGAAAAAAAAAAAAAATTATTGTCTTGTCAAAGATCATGAGTGCAAAGATGTGAAAAAGCTTTTCTATCTTTTTCTTACATAAAGATTTTGTTATAGACTTTTAATTTACTTCTGCATTTTCAAGTCAAACACATTGTACATTTCTAAACAAATTGTTAGGAAAGTGGTACGTTATGCAACAGATTACTTTTTAGACATACAAAATAATGAAGTCTTTAGGGGTTTTAGTTGCAACAAAATTGAAAGTACCCCAGAACATTCTCTAAGACGCTCAATAAAACCTAGCAGACAATTTTCTTTTTGAAACTGTTCAATTTGGACCTGAAATTAATAATTTAAAAAGCAAATGGCTGTCATTGCATTTTTTAATTGGCCTCTGGTTAATTAATGTTTAATGTGCTTTGTAGTAAGTACAAACGTGTACTTTCATTATTCTGGAAGGTCTTCCTTTACAGAATTTCTTGCATGTGCCAAAGACCATATATCTCACTTGCCCTTAACATTTCACACCTCACAGCCTTCAGGCCTGTATAAAAGATATAAGGTTAAATGTATAAAATATTAGAACCTGCCATGCTTGCAGAACAGTAAAAAAGTAATCGATCAGTGCATTGTTGCTCTAACATTTTAGCCTGGAAATCCATTATGACAACAAAAAAACCACACCGAATTTATGCAGTTTTGAACAGAGGTTACAGGTTTAATTGACCATTTGTTATGCCACACAAGTCAGATGTACTGTAACCCTTGCAGTTTAACTTAATTACAAGGTAGGAGGATACATATGCTTTTTTTTCATTTTGGTGGTAATGGAGAAAATTGTTGACAAAACACCTACACACTGAACATTGCTCTCAAACTTTCAACAAAGAAATTAAATGAACGCAATACTGCCTGCATTTAACTACCTTTTTTTTCCCACCTCCCCCAGGCCATCACTCTCTAAGGTCTTGAATGATCTAGCCTTAAACCCTATTGCCATCAGTCAAAGGAGAGTATTGAGGGATATAAAGCCTCCTTAAGATCTACCATCCTTCGAAAAGCTGCATAACAATGAACGGTGATACAATGGACCCCCGGTGCATCCTGGGTAATATGGAGAAGTTATGTTGTGGTTTAGAAACTAAACCTCTAACAATCATTACTATATGTGAAAGACTGTGGGGAAACGACCAAAACAGACACAAGCTGCATTTTTCATCCAAACATTATTTGCAATGTTAAGCTTTTATGCAAAAATCTCAGAACAGCTTCAATGCCCCTTAGCATAGATTCTATAAGTGTCTTTAACTATGTTGTAGCAATGAACAGCATTCTTCCTAGAGACCTCACGCCAATTGGTGTCTAGCACTTTCAAAATCTCTTATGTGTTCGTGTGGGTTAAGATCATATGATTTATATTGCTTTAATTCCTTAACAAATCATATATCTAGATCTTTTATCTTGCAGATGCCCTGCTGGATAGAAGTTTTCCATTATATAATAGACAGGTTGACCATTAGAATAACTGAGGCTTTCCTCTGATAAGACACAAACGCATGACACAAACACACATTACACAGTTAATGTTTGTGTTAGATATAGGTTTCTCATTCACAAATTAAAGACGCACTTTTGAAAAAGAGAGATTGAGTCCCAACAAAACACAACTGAAGGTTTAAAATTCTCAAAATGAAATAAAACATAAGTACATATAGATGATTTCATAAAAGTTAGCCCTAAATATGATGAAATAAACAAACATAAAAATATTGACATTTGTTAATAAGATACAAAGCAGAATCTTGGCAGCACAGTATGTCTTTGCTTTCTACTATCAGAGGGACACATACACCCACACACACACACACACACACACACACATTACATTTAGGGCATTTTGGCGGACACACTTATCCTGAACAACTTATAGTTTTATCATTTATACACCTGAGCCGTTAAGGGGTTAAGGTCCTTGCTCATGGCCCTGAAGTCTGTATTTACAAGGTCAAAATTAGATACAGTCGGTCCTCCACATTCACAGGTTTAACCTTTGTGGATTTGATTATTCACAATTTTTCCATTAATAATTTTATTAGAATCGTTTGGAGTTTTGCAAAGTTGAATAAGTCATAGATGAATAAAATAAACATATTATTCATCTATGCATCATTTAATACCATAAATATGTGCAAAGATTTGTTATAGTTAAATACAGTATCTGTTTTTCACAGGTGTCTGGAACAAATGAGGACGGCTCACTGTCCTCCTATCCTTGTAGGGAACATTTGATACTACAGTAATCCCTCGCCACATCGCGGTTCAGCTTTCGCGGCCTCACTGTAACGCTGGTTTTTGCATGGAACATATCTAATTTAGTTTCGTGGATTTTTTCGCTGTATCGTGGGATTTTGCTGTATATAGGTAGTATTGTTAAAAGTTAATTTGATTATTTTTGCAGTAAATAAGCATTTTCCAGCATTAAAAAATTAGGCTTTCAGAAGAGCTGTAATGCTGTTCTTAGGTATGCAGTACTTAATTCATCATTATCTTCATCATTCAAGTTGTATCTTCACTGGTGTAAAATTACGTAGATTTAAGAATATTGAAAGTGTTTTAGAGCAGAGGAAAGGTTTAGAAGAGTGTCGGGACAGTTTATAAAGCCTTAAGATATTCAGGTATTTTGTATATCTTAAGGTTTATACCCCTAAGAGGACCCCCCACCCCCTATACATACATAGATTTGCACAATGCTAATCTATAGACTAAGGTTTTGTATGGAATAAGTGTTTACACCGTACTTGTGGGCAACATTGACCACGCTGTAAAAACTATAGTTAATCAGTCGATTATTCAGTTTTTTTGTAGGGTTTCATTAAATTTTTTTCATAGAAATATTTATATACTCTAACATAAGCTAGTACAGACATTGAGTCTTTGCAATGTCAGTAGAGCACCTTGATTTGAATTGAATTGAACAGACTGAGAGGAATCTGGAGGAGTCGTTCTTTACTGACATCTGACTGATTGTCCAAGCAGCATGTGGTGACAAGCTAGATCAGCCCAACACACACACATACACACAGCAGGTCTGCTGTTCCATGGTCTATTTGGATGCAGAGAGAAAAAGAGACAGACATTGTTCATGACATGGAGGACACAATGGAGTGCTCCTTCTGAAGAGAAAAAGTCCAGCTGAGGGAAGATTCTGAGATAATTAGCATAATGTCTGTGTTAGGTTGGGGGAGGATTCACACTAAAGAGGGGGCTTTAATTATCAGCTAATGGGTGCACAATTGTTGTCACTGTGCATTCAGAAATAGTGTCACACACTGTGAATGAGAAGACATCACTGTCATTGATATGCATGAATGTTTGTGATGTGGAGTTGCATTTGTCTCAGAATTGGGACAGCATTCTGTTTAACAACTTCAGGGGACATAAGAGCTTGTAGGAGCAGTAGCTATTTAAGTCTTAGTAAGGGAAAAGTAAAAAAAAAAAAATGGAGCAGCAAAGCATGGGTGAACAGATCAGGGTGATTAGTGAGCTAGAAATGTTTGTTAAAACTATGAATGTAGAGACTTGAATATATGAGTTCTAAGCAAACATGACAGTATGTTAAGATAATGTATACAATTGAGATTAGAGTGCTGCAACACCTGTGTGTGTGTGTGTGTGTGTGTGTGTGTGTGTGTGTGTGTGTGTGTGTGTGTGTGTGTGTGTGTGTGTGTGTGTGTGTGTGTGTGTGTGTGAGAGAGAGAGAGAGAGAGAGAGAGAGAGAGAGAGAGAGAGAGAGAGAGACGTGTGACTGAAGTAACTGACACTTCTCCAAAAATACAATTATGCACAACTGTGTGTGTATGTGAGAGAAAGGTAAAAAGAGAGAAAGTGCAGTTGTACTCCATGAAGCACTTGAAACTTTCAAGTGTCAGCTAAAACACATTTGAACAGCCAGAGGCCATGGTGGTGCATATTAAAACAAACCCTGTGCACCCTTAACCAGCCAAGAGTTAGTGCACTACATTAAAAACTAGGGTGGGTCTCCATAAATGGCAACAGTGATGATGTTTAAAAGCTTGCAGGTGTGGAGTTAGCCTACTATATTGGCCTGGATAGTGTGTGTGTGCATGTGTGTGTGTGCTCATGCTGCTTGTGCATGTGAGTGAAAACATAAAATTTGTGTCCTCTTATTTGCTCTTGCCACTCTGTAAAATGTGGTGTGAACACACTGAGTCACTGTTGTCTTTAGAATGAAGAAGGAAGATCAACCTCTTCACTAAGCACTTAACCAGGCAGTAAATATATATATATATATTAAAAAAAGTGGCGGGGGGGTCTGACGGCTGCACCCTGATCTATTTAACTAGATTAGAGAAGTGTCTTACAGCCTCTTTTTCTCACTTCCCCCTTAAAATCAATATGAAGATGGTTGATTGATTGATTGATTGATTGATTGATTGATTGATTGATTGATTAAATGATTTTTGGAGATGTAACACCCTGCTGTGCAGAAGGGCTTATGCTAAATGCTGTAAATGTAAATACTGGGCCATCTACAACCACAACATGAGTATAGACTGCTAACTAAGAATGTATGACTTAACTCCTTAGATGGAATTTAAAAAATGACACATCCTCAACAAAGTTGTACATATCAAGAGACACCAATGCCTTCAATTTCTCTTTGACCAAAAAAGTTTCTATGGAAAATGTACATATATAGAGTATATAGTGATATGCATATACAGCCTACCATTGCAGATCATTTAGCCACTGACAGGGTGCTAAGCCATAAAGTTCTTCTATAGTTACAAGTTTTGGGATAGTAATTGATGATCATAAGCAGATCCTAAACAAATTCTTGCTAGAATTTTAATTACAGCATTTGGCAGATGCCCTTATCCAAATTGATTTACGTTTATCACATGCATATAACTGAAATGGTCCCCTGGTGGTCTAGTGGTTAAGATGCAGCGCTCCCACCGCTGCGACCCGGGTTCGATTCCCGGTCAGGGAACCATCCCCAGCCACTCTTAGTGCCGGTCCCAAGCCCGGATAAATTGGGGAGGGTTGCGTTAGGAAGGGCATCCAGCGTAAAACATGTGCCAAATCAAACGTGCGGAGGATCCGCTGTGGCGACCCCTAACGGGAGAAGCCGAAAAGAAAGTTTTACATGCATATAACTGAACAGGTATAGGTTTAAGGGCATTGCTCATGTGCCCAGCAGTGGTAGCGCTGGGATTTAACCTCACAACCTTCAAATCCAAAGGCCAATGCCCAAACCACAAAGGTACCACCATCTCATTTCTCTCTTGTCAGATATTTTATGGCCAAAAAGGCTTACTGGGTTAATATGTTTCTCCTTTAAATACTAAACATGCTAAGAAGAAAAGTAGATCAAACCAAAAAAGGATGCATATATCTTAAAGGTTTTCGTAGAACAATATGTGTTTAGATTAGCCTTGAGAGAAAAAGGATGATCAAGTAAAGAATATGCCTTAACATTGTTCAATATGCAATCTTCTATTTGATTTATAATAAGAATAAAAAAAAAAATCTATAACAGTTTATCTAATCTATTCATTGTTAGTTTACTCATTTGAAATTAATTTAAAAGATGTTTTCAACAACTGCTTCTAAAGTTAGCAAGGACATCTGCCAAATGCCATAAATATAAATAATTAAAGTTTATTTTATTTCATTGTCTTAAAATCCAGCCTAATCTGATGAGCTGCCAGAATGCTGGTCAAACTGGTAGACCATCATTCCCTACTTCTCTTCTTTTCCTGATCTTTCAAAATATTAAGGCAGAATACATGACTTGACAAGTAATATTAAATAAAAAATATTTCAAAAGGACTTATATGTATTTAGATAACAGGGTTGAGGGAGAATTGTGAGACACCCAAGTAAACATTTTTCATAACCTACTGTATAGATAATAAATTATTTGATGATGGAACAGACAGAAATGCAGTTTTCCATATGCTGTAGAGTTTTATTTTATGTACTTTAACTGGAACATGGAAACTGATTGTTGTGAAGGACTTTTATCAATGGTCTTCTCAAATGTTGTTAGCCTTGAATCAATTCTCTTGAAGCAGCCTGTTTTCTTTTTCTATATTATTATTTAAAAAAAAAAAAGCACATGGTTTGAATGTATTGCAGGATCAGTCACTAAACCACTGTGATCACAAAATGAAAATAAATGCACTGTGGCACTCTACATGCAGACCGAGGTCAAAATTACATGGTCAGAGTTAAAGTCTCATGTGTTTATCCATTAGTCTGAGATCAACAGTGCCAATTAAGGAAAATAAGTGGAGGAATGAAATCGACTTGAATTAGCACAATGGAAGAAGTAGAGATGTAAACATGAGAGCTGCTTGCTACAGTTTGCTCCATTGTGGACAACAACATGAATGTGGGCTGTGTGGCCGTCACAGTGGTACTCAATGCTAAATACAATGAATATGATACAATAAAGTGAAAGAAAAGTAGGAAATAATACATATACTCATGTAATCAGTCTCATAGACATACAATCTTGCAGTTATTGCACTTTGAATTTAATTGAATTCTTCAATTTCATTTGTATAGTGCTTTTACCAGTACACATGAAAGCAGTTTTATATATAAATGTTGTAAATAAAATACATAAAACCATATAACACATATAATTTCTGCACTGGTTCAGTTTATTGCTCTTTGAGTAAACTGTTTCTTGATCTTTTATTTGCTATGTTTCCTTTTGGCTACTGACATTAAAGATAGGGTCCGATTAGTGTGCAGGTTGTAGGCAATAAATACCTTCATTAAATATTAATAATGAGTCATTTTGTCAGTAGATGGTCCTGCTCACAAGGATAATGAGGCAAATGTGTGTGTGTGTGTGTGTGTGTGTGTGTGTGTGTGTGTGTGTGTGTGTGTGTGTGTGTGTGTGTGTGAGAGAGAGAGAGAGAGAGAGAGAGAGAGAGAGAGAGAGAGAGAGAGAGAGAGAGAGAGAGAGAGAGAGAGAGAGAAAGAGAAAAACAGAAACCCGACTTCTACAACACAGAGACAACATTTGCTCAATACTATTGAGCTGTTTGTGGTGGCTGTGAAAGGCCCCGGTCACTAGACTTGCATTGATCCACAGTATGAGTTTGGCATCTGCATTACCATGCTGACATTCAGAGATGAAGCATGCAAACATTCCCACACATCACAGAGTGTGTAGCAACCAACCAGTTACCCACCTAAGATCTTCACAAGCTGGAATTTCTGTTTATTGAGGACAGAAGGACCCACATGTTACATTTAGGTTTATTTCCCAGAGACATTTAAATAAAAAATTTATATATATATATATATACACACTTTTATTAATTTATATTTAAATAAAAGACTTCTACACTCTATTACGTTAATGCCAAATTCTAATAGTATGTACACCCACCTACCTCTACACACTTATCACAGCCTGCTCTCCCAATCGTCTAACACTGGACAACTGGTTCCAACATCTCTCGGGTTACAAGGATACAAGGCAGGTATCCTTATATTCTCTGTTTTGCCACCTAGGTGGTGGAATGAACTCCCAGCAGTCTTTAAACAACGTCTAAAGACCAGCTTCTTCCTGTAGTAATTAAATAGCACTTGAAAAAAGTTTTGTGTGATTTTCCTTAGTGTGTTACCTCTCAAACAGTGATATTTAGACTGCTGCTATTTTCCGTTTGTGACCTAGTGAACCAGTATGAGGATTTTTTTATTGATATGTATTTATTTATTTAGACTTTAAGGATTTAGTTAGTATTTGTGGATAATTATAAATGGTAAATTACATACATTTAAATATATATGTACTGTATTGTACAGATTTGTTTCGGTGACGTGCTAAAATTTTAACATGACTTGGTGATTGTAGGTTAAATTGACTCCCAAAAAAGAAATCGAGCACAACATAACACTTAAACCACATGCTTTAATGAGTTCCTCAAGCCATGCAGGACTAATTACTGCATTGTAATCACTTTAACTTCTGGCTGTGTACTATTTGTAGCTAAAATCACAGTTTAATAAACCAGATACATCAGAGATCTGAGAGAATTTGTAATTCAGTTTGTAATTATCTGTCCCACTTTGTGCTGAGTGAATCTTATGTCTTTTCTTCATTCAAAATGAATTTGTGCAGTTCTGCAGCTTTGATCACTCAAAAAGAAATAATGATGGCAAACAGTTCCCTGCCTGCTTAATGAGATATCCAGCGAGGAATATTCATCTTCATTTGAATCACTTGCGAATTTATAGCTACCATCTCAAGGCTTAGTAGACGATCTACTACTACTACAGGACTGTTATCAGACAGTATGATTCAACTTTGACAGTAAATATGTGAAATACACATTTTAAGATCTCAAAATATATTTAATCACATTTTCAGCCAGAATAATCAGGGATTCTGGATAATAGCTTGAGGAATCTTTTTAGTTCCTGCCTGATATTAGATACACTTTATTTACAAAATCTTGTGAACATCTGTCCATACAAGATTTGTATGTGCTTTGTGAACATCTTATTCCACATTGCTTTGTGAACATGCCATTTCCATTGCCACTCTTCTGGAAAGATGATCCACTAGATTTTGAAATGTAGTTGTGGATACTTGTGCTCATGCAACCACAAGCATGTAAGATAAATCATGTAGTGATGTAGGGTGTTTCAGTTAGTATTCCAATTACTCTTAAAGGTGTTTAATAGGGTTGAGATCAAAGCTCCAAACAAGGCCAATTGAAATTCCTACTCCAACCCATGTAAACCATATGTTCCTGGAACTGGCTTTGTACACAGGGGCATTGTCATGCTGGAAAAGGCTTGGGTCTCCTAGATCAAGTAGTTACCACATTCAAAAACATCCTATATAATTGTGTACTTTCAACAATTTTGTAACAGTTTGTTGAAAAGCCACATATGGCTGGAAAAGTAAGGTGTCCCAATACTTTTGTCTATATAGTATGTTTTTATTTGAGACGGTAAATTTTTAAATGGTCCTTGCTCGAGTCATGATTCATTTAACTGATTGCCCAAGGATGCAGTGGCCATCCTGAGAACACTAAATGCAAGTCACTGATACACTCTGGATGGTGTGTGGAGTTAATCTCATGACCTTTTTTGCTTTTCAGATTTTTCCTGGGCCTTTTGTAACCCTATGATTTGCTAACAAATATTTACTATAGTTTGCCCACTCCACGTCTGGTTAGGAGAAACAAAATAAAAACTTGCATTTTTAAGTATATGATTTATAGTGCCTTTATATCATTTATCAAAACATAAAATTCAGTAACTTTCTTCAGGAATGCTGCATTTCTTAGTCAGAAGAGAAATCTTCAAAACATTCTTGAACTTCACTGGATCAAGAAGCGACATGCATTGTGACTGTACAGACTTACCTCATCCCCCTCATAGTATATATATATATATATATATATATATATATATATATATATATATATATATATATATATATATATATATATATAAAAAGTTATCTTTATTAACATACAAAAAACAGTAACTTCATGAATTACACACTGTAAACTTAATCCAGTGCTATAAATACATACATATGACCCTTTTATCTTTCATTTTAGGTTGGTATTTTGCATTGCCAAATTAATAATGTTACGCTACCGTTTTTAGCAGTTCCACAAGGTTTTTCCTAAAGACTTGCCCTTGATTTAGATGATGATTTTAGGTTTTTAATGCAGTGCATGCCCTAACTAAAGTACTAATATTAGTTTTGTCTAGGCTTTCACTATCACTTTTTTTCTCCATCTTTGCTATGAAGCAAATTTTTTCCTGACATCTGCATAGCAAGGTCACACTATTACAAGGTGAAGTTCTTAAGTGTAAACCCTAAACCTTCACGGCTTCATTTATGGGCACCGTGTATGGGCCGCATCTAAACAAAGTTCTTACATCGACCTTGACTTTTTTACCGCCTTTTGATCAAAGCCACATGCACACTGCTCTGTTCTAAAAGCTGATGCAGGTGAGCTGTTACTCCTAAGCCATGAATGCCAGGGCCACTCTCCGGAAATTTGCTTCATAATGGAAATAAAACAGAGCCTGTGGCAGAAATGTTGTGCACTGATGTGGGTGAGAGAGTAAGAACAGATGTTGGAAAATGTGTAAGTGTGTGGGGGGTGTTTAGGTAAGTATGGGTTTGCTCTTTTGAAGCTACATTGAGTTTCAGGAGGCAAGTAATGGGAAAATGTTCTGATGGTTATTGAGGCATTGTCTTACATCATGTATAGTTGCAGGCAGTGATGGTCAGTCTTGATATTGCATGCGATTGCAAATGTTCCGCTTAAGCAATACAATACATAATGAGATCTCATTGATAGCAAACAAGAATGATGTGGGGTAATCTTTTCATATTTTATTCTATAAATCTAGTCAATACTTATGCACACTGTAGGATAGACTATATGGACAAAAGTATTGGGACAAGTATTTGGACTTTTCCAGCTATACGTGCTTTTCCAGCTTTACGTGCTTCTTCCAGAAATTGGTACTGCAATTGTATAGGGGGTCTTTGGATTTGGAAGCAAAAATATTCCATTATGACAACACCCCTGTGCACATAGCAAGATCTATGAAGCTCCATCTTGTGGTCTACTGTAATAAAAAGATGTAACAAATACATTTTGAAGGGAAAATCGTTTAATCTTTATATGATTGTAACTCAAAAGTTATCAACACTTTATAATTACCTCTTCATGATATATATTTGTGTATTTTCTTTAGTATTTGGTTCCACAAATATCCCAAAAAAATCCATACACAAAAATCCATATACAACATTTGCAAGCAGCAAATAATTCGGATTTCAAAAATCAAATAAAATATCAAAGTGTTTTTACTTTAAAGTGCAGGAGGAGGTTCAGCAAACCTATTGTTTATTTTTTTTTATTACCGTACATGTTGTATTGTACAATATCATCACATATGCAACATTCCTATTAGCATCACACATGCAGTCCGTTTGGGAGATGGCTTTTTAAAGAGGCAACATTCTTAGGCAACTTTTGTGCTCTCTAATTAGAATATCTGAAATAAAATGTATGTATTAAATAACAGGATGTGATTTGAGACATGGATTCTGTTTCTTCTTAGCTCACTTTCACCATGAACTCAAGAGTTTGCACCTGTCTCTAGTTTTGTCTCATTAGTGGCCATATGCCTAGGCATATATATATAGCATGTTTGATCATTTCTTTGACCTAATGTGAAGGGTCAATCCCTACAAATGTTAAAATTAATGGTCCTCTTGGGATTCCCAACCATGTATGCAGTAAAGTATATTCACAGGTCAGAATGTTGACATCCCCCCTTTCGAGTTCCTGAATTAAATTTACTAGGAAATGTGATTGTATATATGATTTACATTTTGAAGAGTTATTTGAAGTAATCGTATCAACACCTCAACCACTCTATAAGTGTTTGCTGTTTCCCCTTAAAAGTGCCCTACATAGACATTAACATTTCAGTACCACAAAATGGTTCTCATGATGTGTACAAAGTCTTGCTAGTGTTGATTCTGCATTTCTGTAGTTTACTTGTGATCTTTATTTCTAAATCATACTTTCTTTTTTTTACCATTGTACCTTATTCTTCACTACTTAGCCTACACTCACACAAACATTTGACAAGTAGGTTGTGTTTTGCTTGTGCTCTGTCCACTAATTTTGTTTCTTATCGGTGTGCACTGTGATTTTTTTAAGTGAATCAATTATTGCACTAAAAGTAAAAATGTGCTGTTTACTTTTTAAACTGTTTAATTGTACTATAATACTCAACATAATTGAACTGTATTGAACAGTCACAAAAGTAAATATATATATTTATATATATACAGTGGAACCTCGGAGCTTGCAAGGGTTAGGGACCAAGACCGGTCGCGAGTTCCGAATTTTCATGACCTTTTGATACGCCCCTTCCAACCCAGTAAAAACCCAAAGAACACTATACGAAATCGATTTAAATCGGTTTCTCACGAGCTGATCTGAATGAGAGTCGCCGGTCAGAATGAAAGTCGCGAGCATACGAGGTTGCGAGCTTTGAAGCCGTGAGCTACGAGGTTCCACTGTATATATATATATATATATATATATATATATATATATATATATATATATATATATATATATATATATATATATATATATATATATATATATTGTTGCTATAGTGTAGTCTCACATGCATTATATAGTGTTCTTACAGTGTAGTCTCACATGATTTATATAGTGTTGCTCCAGTGTAGTGTTACATGCATTATATATTGTTGCTATAGTGTAGTCTCACATGATTTATATAGTGTTGCTCCAGTGTAGTCTCACATGCATTATATAGTGTTGCTATAGTGTAGTCTCACATGCAGTATAAAGTGTTGCTATAGTGTAGTGTTACATGCATTATATAGTGTTGCTATAGTGTAGTGTTACATGCATTATATAGTGTTGCTATAGTGTAGTCTCACATGCAGTATATAGTGTTGCTATAGTGTAGTGTTACATGCATTATATAGTGTTGCTATAGTGTAGTGTTACATGCATTATATAGTGTTGCTATAGTGTAGTCTCACATGCATTATATAGTGTTGCCATAGTGTAGTGTTACATGCATTATATAGTCTTGCTATAGTGTAGTCTAACATGCATTATATAGTGTTGCTCTAGTGTAGTCTAACATGCATTATATAGTGTTGCTATAGTGTAGTGTTACATGCATTATATAGTGTTGCTATAGTGTAGTGTTACATGCATTATATAGTGTTGCTATAGTGTAGTGTTACATGCATTATATAGTGTTGCTATAGTGTAGTGTTACATGCATTATATAGTGTTGCTATAGTGTAGTGTTACATGCATTATATAGTGTTGCTATAGTGTAGTCTCACATGCATTATATAGTGTTGCCATAGTGTAGTGTTACATGCATTATATAGTCTTGCTATAGTGTAGTCTAGTAGTTTCTTTTCGGCTTCTCCCGTTAGGGGTCGCCACAGCGGATCCTCCGCACGTTTGATTTGGCACATGTTTTACGCTGGATGCCCTTCCTAACGCAACCCTCCCCAATTTATCCGGGCTTGGGACCGGCACTAAGAGTGGCTGGGGATGGTTCCCTGACCGGGAATCGAACCCGGGTCGCAGCGGTGGGAGCGCTGCATCTTAACCACTAGACCACCAGGGGACCTATAGTGTAGTCTAACATGCATTATATAGTGTTGCTCTAGTGTAGTCTAACATGCATTATATAGTGTTGCTATAGTGTAGTGTTACATGCATTATATAGTGTTGCTATAGTGTAGTGTTACATGCATTATATAGTGTTGCTATAGTGTAGTGTTACATGCATTATATAGTGTTGCTATAGTGTAGTGTTACATGCATTATATAGTGTTGCTATAGTGTAGTCTCACATGCATTATATAGTGTTGCTCTAGTGTAGTCTAACATGCATTATATAGTGTTGCTATAGTGTAGTGTTACATGCATTATATAGTGTTGCTATAGTGTAGTGTTACATGCATTATATAGTGTTGCTATAGTGTAGTGTTACATGCATTATATAGTGTTGCTATAGTGTAGTGTTACATGCATTATATAGTGTTGCTATAGTGTAGTGTTACATGCATTATATAGTGTTGCTATAGTGTAGTCTCACATGCATTATATAGTGTTGCTCTAGTGTAGTCTAACATGCATTATATAATGTTGCTATAGTGTAGTGTTACATGCATTATATAGTGTTGCTCTAGTGTAGTCTAACATGCTTTATATAATGTTGCTATAGTGTAGTGTTACATGCATTATATAGTGTTGCTCTAGTGTAGTCTAACATGCATTATATAGTGTTGCTATAGTGTAGTGTTACATGCAGTATATAGTGTTGCTATAGTGTAGTCTCACATGCAGTATATAGTGTTGCTCTAGTGTAGTCTCACATGCATTATATAGTGTTGCCATAGTGTAGTGTTACATGCATTATATAGTGTTGCTATAGTGTAGTCTCACATGCATTATATAGTGTTGCTCTAGTGTAGTCTCACATGCATTATATAGTGTTGCCATAGTGTAGTGTTACAAGCATTATATAGTGTTGCTATAGTGTAGTGTTACATGCTTTATATAGTGTTGCTATAGTGTAGTCTCACATGCATTATATAGTGTTGCTATAGTGTAGTCTCACATGCATTATATAGTGTTGCTTGCTAGTGTCAATGTATGTTACTACTGAGTAGTTTATGAAATAGTTTACTGGCTTTGCTGAAACAGCTGTTAAGTGCCAATACTTGGATTTGAACATTGTTTAAATACTTGTAATCAATAGCCAATTGCTTTAAACACTGTGCTGCCATTGCACCTACAGTAGCAGCTTCTTTCTAGTTCCAAATTGTCCTATTTGTATTTTAGATTTCACACTGACCTGCAACTTGGAATTTATAACATACTAGCGGAAAGTACCCGTGCTTCGCTATGGAAGGCAGAACGCTAAGCAATATGGCAATAAGCAGTAAGCACTGAGCAGGACTGGATGATCAGAGATCAGAACGTAACGTCAACAAATAACGTACTACCCCTTTGTAGTACCGATACAGGGCAAACTACTTTGAAATTATTTTTTATCGTGCATCTAACATGTAATAAGAAACAATGTACTAAGTTTCATTAGGATCTGTAATGTTATTTTGAAGAGTTTACAATGCGTGAGAAATCGCGTTTTTCGCGAGTTAGCCCCGATCCAGGCCGAATTTTTCAAAATCCTTTCTTAGTGAGCACCTAAGACCCAAGAGGAAGGTATGTTCCAAATTTCATTGCAATCCGTTCAGTGGTTTTTGAGATTTTGTGATGAGTGAGTGAGTCAGTCAGTGGTATTTGAGCTTTATATATATATAGATTTATTGCAGTCTAATACAGAGATTATTCAAGGTGCAACCTCAAATCATTGAAACAGTTTCCCTACAAGATATATTGCAATTACTATGAGGTGTCATGCATCATGTATCAGGGCAAATTCAGTTCCCATAATGAATAGGTATGATCAAAGTGGTTGAGTCCAGACCCCAAACAAGGCCATGAGTCACAAATTAGCTAGCTCAATTTTCTACACACTCATTAGCCCAAGTCTTGCTGGAGTTCAAAGGTCACAAAGTGTCTTTGACACCTTAAATGGTCTGTAACTCGGCTCTATTAGAGAGTAGACAGAAGTGATTAAAGGTAAAGTGTGTTTGATCTGATTTCATTAGTACAACAAGTCAACCCCCGCACAAGCCCTGAAAAATAAACTGCAGGTTATAGAAGGAAAAAGACAAAGTTGATACATTTCTTCCTAAAACCCTCTGAACAACTGTTATATGAAAGCCACAAGGAAGTGTAAATTGAAGAGATCAAAGCAAAAGGTTTTGCAAGGTCCCAGCGAGCGTACGTTTCAGGTGACAGTTAAAAGACTTTGTGTGAGTGAATGATGTGCTAAAAAAGAGTGTGACTGAAGTGCACTTCAATAAAGAAAGGCAACGTGTGAAATCTCTGACGCATACACACACGTGTGCACCAGATGAGGTCAGGTCAGGCTAGGCTGTGTTCCAATTTCACTCATGTTCTCTGGCTTTTGTTTCTCTCTGCGGGAGCTTTTGGACCCAAAACACATCCGCAAGACTTGGAAGCTTAAACTTTCTTTTTAAACCGCTCTGAATGAGGCTTTTTTCGAGGTCAGAGGTCATCTCCCACTGAGTCACCTGATGGAAAATAGACAGCGTCTGGAACATTTTGCAGGTCTGAGATGGTCACTCTTATAACTAGATCCATTCAGCTGAAAAGACATGCAATAATACCAGATCTGCAGTATCAGTCAGAAAATTCTACTGGTCATAGGTGGATAGTGCCCTTACATAAGGGACACTCTCTCTCTCTCTCTCTTTCTCTCTCTTTCTCTCTCTTTCTCTCTCTCTCTCTCTCTCTCTCTCCACCAGACTATTTACATCCTCTTTCCTGGAAAGTTAAAGTATAATCTGTTTCCACACTTACAAAAGATATCCTGCATTTAAAATAAGGTCATGTTCACTGTGTTTACGAGAAGATTCAGTATTCTCATAAAAAATAAAATGTTGGTGGTACCACTTAGAAACCATGAAGATACTTTGGATTGCAATTAATACAAGAAGTCTGGATATTAATACTATTGTCTTGCACTCCATCAGTGAACAGTTAATAATCTCAACAATGTATCAAAATGAATAAATATCTAAGGAGGACGGGTTTTCTTTTCAGTCTAGTTTCTCTCAAGGTTTCTTTCTCATATAGTCTCAGGAGTTTTTCCTCATTACAGTCATCTCTGGCTCACTGATTATGGATAAACATCGAAGGTTCATATCATTCATATTATTAATGTCAAGCTGCTTTGTAACAATGTCCAAAACACTATAAAATGAAAATGAAGTCTAAAGTAATCTACTGTAATAATTTTGTATTCTTTAGGGATTTTTATGTGTGTAACCCACAAACATTTATGTGGGGGGGGTGGGTAAATTAAATGAAAAGGAATATTAAATTAAATCTGCTAAATTGCCTGCGTGAGTGTGCGCAGTACAGTACAGCGTAACTGCAATGCAATGAAAAACAATCAGAAATTAATTTACAGATTCAAATAAGAACTGAATATACTTTACCAGAATCTCTTTAACATTGTTGCTCCCCTGCCTGCTAAGATGCTCCTGTGTCAGTCATAGATCATGGAAAGTGAAACTTTCATGGGGTATGGAGACGAATGATCCGATGTGGCGCCCCCAATAGGAGAAGCGAAAGAAAAAGAAAGAAAGATTTGATCAGTTGAATAGTCTGGCTCATTAGCTAATGTCATCTGGCATTTGAGTTAAACCTCTAAACATTGTCTGTTAGACCACAGCCAGCCTCCAAATATGGCTGCTGCAAACTCCAACTCCCAAACCACACACACTTGTCTACGCACTTGTAAGCTGCTTATAAGCAGAAGTGTGCTCGATTGCACATGTACTCACACATAATAAGAAACCCATTCACAAAGACTCTGCAAAGTAATGCTCTATGTGACCCGTTTTATTGATTTATCAAACCTTATAATTTTTGATTGCTGATTAGATTGTTTGCCACCATTTTTGTACTTGTTCTGCTCCTTTGATTTTGTTTGCATATCAAATGACTTCTGCCTGGTTTTGACTACGCATTTGCCTATTATTTCGTTTTTGAATGCTTGGAATATTAAAGACTGCTTGTTTTTTACTGCACGTGCAATCAATCATGTCACTTTCATGACTGAATATTTTATCCTTAATATGGAGGCAGCAGTGGAAATGGACAGGTTTCTAGTGTTCACAGAATAGAGACAAATCCAAAATAACAAGCAATTATGAAATATAAGGCTTGGTAAGTCAGTAGAGTAGGTCACAAAGAGTGTTTCTTTGCCAATAGTTTGTAAATGTGAGTCTTTTCTGTGTGTGTGTAATTAAGTACAATTGTGCTTAATCAGTAGCTTGGATATGCAAAACGGGCAAGTGTGTGTGGGGGGGGGATGTTGGGTGCGTGTGTGTGGTTAGAGAGTTGGAGTTTGCAGCACCTGTAGTTGGAACCCCAAAAAGATGTTGGGATGTGAAGTTCCCAATTGGCTATGATCTGACATGGCCCTTTATCATCATAATTATAGTCGAGAAATTACCAGCACTTCTGTCTTTGTTAATGTCGTTTATTGTACTGTAATTTGTTAGCAAAGCCCATTATGAATAGGACACTGAAACTGGCAATGCTGTGAAGCATAGCATTTTTTTTTACACATTTTTTAATTACTATGAATATACTTTCTTCATGGTAGATGTGGTTTGTCATTGTGTTTGGAGTATTTCATTCGATTCATTTGATTCATTATGTGGTCCTCTGACTCCATTCAGGTCGATTCACACTCAACGCATTCCTGATTAGATTTATCGATGGGTGTTAGACGTGCGTCACTGCAGTTATGCTTCCATTTTTAACAAGTGTTTCAATCCACACCAGCTGCACCAGAAGCATGTAAAATGTGAGCTCTTGTGTGATGCTGTGCTTGTTACCTTTGCTATGTTTTATTAATTTACATAACTTCCCTAAAACCCATTGAGATTGCACAACCATCCTTTTTCAGTCTGCATTTA
This sequence comes from Silurus aristotelis, assembly GCF_946808225.1. NCBI lineage: Eukaryota > Metazoa > Chordata > Actinopteri > Siluriformes > Siluridae > Silurus > Silurus aristotelis. The sequence continues at coordinate 21,359,454 of NC_139586.1, forward strand.
CCAGGCCCTGTTTTGAGGGCTTGAAGGCAAAAGTTTGTATTTAATTGGGGTGGTTTAGAGACACTAATATTCTTCAAGAATCTGGCAACTGTAGAAAGGTCAGTCTGAAAGGTGTTAAAGTCAGGTACTGATCAAGGATGAAGAGGCCTGGGGAGCTCACTTTGTGCACAGCATTGGTACTACTGGAACAGGTTTGGGTCTCCTTCTCAGAAAAGAAGGTAAGTGGAGATTGGATGGGAGGTGGGACACGATGCAGGCAGAAATCACAGTTGACTAGGTGAGTGAGGAGCCAAATTCAGGATGCAACAGGGTTAAGGAGAAAACTGGCTAAAATAAAAACACAAACTGAGCAATGGGGCAAGGTAAAAACAGTCCAAAAAAACAGTACAGAGTCCAAGGGCCAGGACAGCAATGCAGGGAAACCAAAATCCAAAAACAGTCCAAAACACCAAAACCAGCATACATAGCAACATAGGCACAGCAGAAACACAAAAACCAAAAAAAAAAAAAAAAAACCAGTCCAAAGTCAAACTAGACGCGGCACAGGGGAACATAAGATATTCTGGCCCCAAGCTCCACAATTGGGTGTCCTTAAATAACGGGAGGCGCGTGAAAAACGGCAAGATGGCCGTCGACCCGGAAGTGCGCGCCGCGAAACCGGAAGTGCGTGCCGTGTGCCCGGAAGATCGTGACACCTCTAGTTTAAATGAAATTTGAAAATGTAATACAGTGGTCCCCTGGAACTCGTGGGGGTTACGACCTATGTTCCAAAAATCCGCGAATTTCGGACGCACCCCTGCAGCCCCTGTGGTACCTTAGTGAAATCATCTAGACATTACGGCAGTAAGTTGGTTCCTTTTTGATGCATACTAAACAGAAAATGTGAAGTGATGGACATAAATGCTTTATTTATCACTTAAAATGAATAATACAATAATGTGTTATAAAGATTTTATTAAAAGTTGTTAGTTGAAACATTGTTTAAAATGTTATTCCTAACATTCCTGAACATTCTGTCCTGCTGCGGATTCCTGCAATTTTAAGATAATCCGCAACTTGCTGTTAGTCAGGTTCCAAATGAGAAGCCGCAAATTTTCCGAACCGCAAATTATCGGGGGTTGACTGTACTACACAATCATCCTGTAAAATTGTGTCCCTCCAGTATAGATGGTGGCCTAGAGTATTTTGAACTGATTGAAATGCAATGACAGAGAAAGTGTGTAAAATGCAGTATAATAAATGTGAAAAAATAAATGTTTTACTCGTGTTTTTCCACAAAAAAAACGTTAAAGCCAAATCTACATAGACTGAACATACTGTACAATCAGAAAAATTGCACACATTGCATAAAAGAATTTCCTTAATACTATTATGAACAATACCTCACTGCTACACAGTTTACTGCTGTGTGTTCCCTAAAAATATGTAAAAGCAGTGATGTTCTGTGAAATACAAGTTTTCAATAACATTCAAAGCATTTTGAAAAAGGAAAGCAAAAGCCACATAGTATAATCAATTTAATCACTTCTATTGTCTTTCAACTGCCAGCAAAAAAAAAAAAAAAAAGAATGAACTTCAGATAAAACAAGAAACAAAGACTGTGAACTCTGGTGTTAATTTTGGGCCGTAAATGTCATTGAGAAACGCTGAACTATCATGTGCATTTCTGGCACATGCTTGCACCTCCTCAGCCACAGCTGCCACAGTGTGTGTGGGTGGGGTGTCTGGTCCATGTCCAAGTGAACATGTTGTTACCCTTAGGTCACTATTCCATACCACATGAAAGCCAAAAATAATTATCAGTATTGGCATGTAGCATGCAAAATATCTATTTTGCAGATCACCCCACTTATTTATATACTACTGTGGCATGCCATGATGTGTAACTGGGCTGAATGTGAAAATCCGCACTCTAATGATCTGGAATGTGCCTGTCATTATACAATGTGTACATCAAGCCAAGATATGTGTAAATGGACTTTGACTACACCTTAAAATTGGAAGGAATTTATTTTTTGGTTTATGACTGGCTTTTGACATTGCAGTTCATCCTAGGTGAGAGCGCACATGAGGCATACGAGGTGCATGAGATAAGGAGATTGTATACCATTATAAACCACCTATCTTACAAACAGTGGGAGAAATCATAAAGGAGCAAACATATCAGCATAGCCTATGCTAATTTGAGGAGAAATGATTTTGTCTGTTATTTTCAAGTTCAACTCTGGGAGAAAAAAACACAGCAAGAAAGTTTCTTATTAGAAACAGTTTTTTTATTTATTATTATTTAATCCATACTTGTCATATGTGTAGTATTTTAAGCACAGATTATTATATCGAACCATTTCTGAGAAATGACACGAACATTTATTTCTGAATAAAAAATATTCTCGAGCAGGCTAGCATTAATTGCCACCGAAGACTTCACTTCAGTGATTTTTCTTTTTCACTTTTCAATTCTATAAATTTATGTAAATTATTAGTAAGGTATCAAATAATATTCTATAATGTATTTAGAAATGTATATGTATTTACAGTATTGACCAGCTATCTGTAATAAATGATAAATGCTAATAACTTTCTTCCTACTAATTATATACTTTTTCTAATAAGATTGGTCTAGATAAACTTTCCACCCACATTTCTAAACATGTAGGTACACACCCTCATGTTCAGATCTTAGTATATAGTGTGGTCCGAGTGGCTGTGATGTGATTGACGGAGTGTAGGATGAAGCTGTGAATGTTTTGGCAGGTGCAGAAAAGCCCCAGTAATGAAAAGAAGCTGAAGCAACTCTGACACCTGCTCTCTGAGCCATGCCTGGACACGCTCTGCCTTCTTGGCTTCTGATCACACTCGGTTTCCTTTATCCAGCAGGGAGCGAGCCCCTAAAAACTGACCGTAGACCGAACTTTTGGTTGAACCCATACCGCACGAAATTGCAATGCTGGTGCGTTGCGAATCAGAAATCGCAGACAGGCGACGGTGATAATCGCATGGCTTGGAAGTGCTGAATAAAATGAGCACTTTCGTATCCTGTGCAGTGTTGTTAATGTTGGCTTCTGCACTACCGCTGTATCACTGTGGCCTGTGGGTCTTTGACAAGCTGCGCTCAGAACACTGAAAGGACTGAGAACATGAGTGGGTGGATTCCATATTCGAATCTGTCACATAAGAGCTATGGAGAGACTGAGAGGGGAGAGACAGAGTGAATGAAATAAAAGCAAGACAGGAGTACTGAATTGAGAGAGAATGATAGAATGAGAGATAAGAAGGGAGGCAGATAGAAAGTGAAGGATTAAATTCTTTTAAACAGGAACATGGAGGGAACTGGATGGAGATACAGTGAGTGATAGAGAGAACAAAATAATGGGATGAACAGTGAGAGACAGCAAGAGGATAAAAGCAGAAGCAGCAAAAGAAAAGGACAGAAGGAGGGGATGAGAGGAAGAGAAATAGAGATGAAACCAGAAATAATGAAAGAGAAGAAGAAGGTTTAGACCAAGATAGAGAGAGAAAAAAAGAGATAACAGAAAGGAAATAGGACATTAATAAGGAGACAGAGCCTGAGTGCAAATGCAGAGTGGAAGAGAGAGAAAAATTTTGAGGAAAGGACACTATGGGGGAAAAATACTGTGATATTTTTTTCAAACTTCAGAGTTAGCCTTTTTCCCACTGCAGGGAAATTATCTTGAAAACGGTGCTTCTATGGAACCATTTTGAAGTCTGCCATGTTACTTTCTTCTTTAAGGTTTGTGGAAAAACAGGGAAAGAGTTTGTTATAGAAAGAAAATAAACACCAGACATTTAAAAACTGTAATTAGCTCACCTTGCAAGTTCTTGCACTCAGCACATCGTGAAAAAAAAACGCACATTGCCTGCACAGCTAAAATAATATTATATCTCCTTGTCTGCAGGTATTCCTGCACCATGACATGCTATGTATCCAAAAAGCACTGTCTTTTTAATCCTGCATACACAAAAATGGCATATGGTATGTTGCAATTGATCCACGTTTTGGAGGGAATCCCTCAATGTCAAAGCAAACCTATAATTATGAACCGTTCCCTATAAACAAGCCCAGAATCTGTCCTGGGTGTGGATTTAGATATTCAGAATGGAAATTTGGTCCGGGCAATCACCTGTTTTAATAGGTGTATAGTGTAACAGTGTCACAGTATCCATTCTACTCCAGACTAGACTATATCAATTGTTAGGACAGCTCTGTGAATGAGTTCCAGAGCAGCTCAAAGAGAGAGAGAAAGTCTTCTGTTAAAAGGGAGCATTTCTGCTATGCACTCTCCTGGGTACACGGTGTCCAAAAATACAGGCAGCAGGAAATTCTCTGTGGGTGATATCATATTCTATAAAATGCCAGAAAAGCACTGAAAAAAGCCTCTTCTAATTGCACATTTGACAAGCTCTCTCTTTCTCTCCCTCTCCCTCTCTCTCTCTCTCTTTCTCTCTCTGTCTCTCTTAACAACAGCAGACCACCATATCACTCAGCCCACACATCATCTGCATGAAGCATTTACTGGAGTCAAGGTGTTGGGAATATGATAATTGGAGGCTGAAGCATGGGGTGAGAGGTGAGAGAAACCGAGGAGAGGTGAAGCAGAAGAGCATTATGAGAAAACACAGCTGTGAAACTAGTTAAAGCACGGATGCTTTAATAATTGATCAAAGCCTTTCACCCTAGAACAATACTACAGAATCAAAGAAAATAAATGTGAAGTATGTGTAGCTTTTTTCGTGTACATGCATATCTTATAGAATGTCACTTTAGGTTTTTTCGTTTTTTTTCCTTTCAGTTCTAAGAAGCATTACAAATAATTCTCGCTGAGTTCGCTTGTAGAAAGAACTTGAATTAAACTTGAGATGTTACACATAAGTTTAGTGATGGTTTGGCATAAAAATTCAAACATATCGGCAGCTCAATCAACTAATTATTGTTTGTAGACTAATGCTGTGTTCAATTAAAAACTTGACCTGACTTGGAATTTTCTAAAGATGAGAAGGTCTGCTCAACCCTATAGTCAGCAATTAACATCAATTAAACATGTCTGTATACATCTATATATAAAATTAACCATTTACAGTATTTTATCATTTTCAAATATTGATTATATACATATATGAATGATTAGTACACACATCCTTATTAGGCATTGCTCATGCCATAAAAACCTCCCCCAGACTTTCATAAATGAACAATTCCTTTTACTGTTGAAACATCGAGTCATGTCTTCCAATTCAACATCAGTGTCTTGTTATAATGAATTATGGATTAACATATTTTCCATCCAGAGTACACCTGACATTCAATTCAGGTTTTTGTATAAAAAGTCTAAAAAATGTCAAAATCATGGTGTTTAGTAAACATAAACACACTGCAAACTTACATTATAACTTTTACAGTATTTGGCAGACACCCCCTTCCAGAGTGATATACAATCATCTTATTCATACAAGTAAGCAGTTGAGGATTAAGAGCTTTGTTCAAGGCTCTAACAATGGCAGCGTTTGGAGTTGAAACCATGACCTGCTGATTAGCAGTCTAACATCTTAACCAATGATGTACCACTTTCTCTTATTACTCCATATACAGTCCATTTATCCAGAGGTATGTGGGTTCTAGTGTTTGCTTTATAATTTTTGCAAACTAAAATTCAGTATGTAGCTACTATTACCAGTGAAGCTTCCAGCAGCGAGGATAGGTTAGTTCACGTTCTTTTTCAGTAATGTCGATACCATTTCAATAAACAGAAAAAGGGTAAAGTCAAGTTTTGACGACCTCACAAAAATAAATACACTAACTACAACTAAGTGTGCATTTAGTTCACACCTTTATTTAAAATGTTTTGTAGTCTCCATGAAAAACCTTGGTTCAATTGAAATGTATTTGTATAGAATTTTTTTTACAAAGAACATTGCAGCTTTATGGAAATTGATGTCAGAATATACGTATGACAGTCATTTACTCATATGCCCATGCTAGTACAAATAAAGTTTTTATTTTGATAGTATTCTTAAAGTTTGTGCAGAAGTGGTAGCTTGGTAGTCCTAAGATTTCAAGTCAAGTCAAGTCAAGAGGCTTTTGTCATTTCTACTATACACAATGGTACACAGTACACAGTAAAAACGAGACAACGTTCCTCCGGAACCCTGGTGCTCCACTAAACAACAACAAACAAAACAACATAGAGCTACAACACAAGCTACATAAAGTGCATCGAGTGCAACCTAGTGCAGACAGACGACACAAGACAAGACACAAAACCCAATATAGCGCCGACCAGTAAACCTACTGTATACTTGATTATACAGTACGGTACGAAAATAAAATAAAATAAGTACTGTACGAGAATAAAAATGTAAAAGTTTCTGATAAAAAAGCTAAAGTCTTAACAATGTACAGTACAAATTGAGGTTAATTTAAATTTATACTTAGTGCTTAGTGATAAACAGTTAGCTGTTTGGCCAGATAAAATAAAATATTTCACCATCAGTTCATAAAAGAGACATGATACATATTTTCATTGTACCTTGTTGAGTTGATCTAAGCTAGAGGACCGCAAGGATTGTGGTGCAGAGATGGTTTGAATAAAAATTAAAATAAAAATGAGGATGCAGGAGATGTATCATTTGGCATTACCAGCATCTCAGAAGTTATCTTCGTGAAAAGGTTAAGCCTGTTTGCCAGTTGGACGGTACATCAATCTTTCATTGCTCCACTGCAACTTAAAGAACCACACTTAGCTGATCAAGTATATCTGGGTAAAAGCAACAATGTATACGATTTTGCTCAAGCCATCGCTTACACTTTCACACATTCAAAACCAACCAAAGGAATCAGATGGTTGTGCGCACTGCAGGAGAACTCAAAGAGAATGTGTGTGCAAGGAAAGCAAACACCATCAGTACAGGAATCTCTGGAGAAGAGTGCGTTTGAGGTGTGCAGAGTCGAGAACGTCTATTGCCTGCGGTCTTGATGCCCCTGAACAGCGGGAACACACACTTCTTGCAGCTTCTCTCCAAACTCTCCAAACTTTTTTACCGAGCTGAAACTCCCTCACTACAGGTGCTTAGCCATAATCAGCTCACCTACTTCCACCGCTGAGCCAGTGTGTGTGTGTGTGTCTGTTTATATGGAACCATGAGGAAACTGTAGAAACCGTGTGTGAAAGGTTGCGATTAAACCTTGCTTTCTCTCGTCTCATTTTCAGGGGAAGAATTAGTTTATATTTACACCAGTGACTCTGCCTCAAGCTACATGGCAACCTGGCTTATGTAAAGACTGACAGGGCAGAAAAATCGATAAACGATGAACACGTGGAATGAAGTGAGATATGGTTTGTGTGTGTGTGTGTGTGTGTGTGTGAGAGAGAGAAAGAGAGAGAGAAGAGAGAGAAAGACATGCTGTACTGAGCTCTTATCAGTTTGGCTTCATTCCATTTGCATCTACAAGTGATACAGGTTACACAATAAATACACAATACTTTACTTTTTCTCAAGACTTTTACATTTCCTCTTTTTTCTTTGATGCGCTTGCATTTATCGTAGTTACAATATTTTCCATACTGTTCAACAACATAAGCATGTTAATTTAGTTCATTATAGTCATAACCACAGCAACATAATATTACATCATAAAGAGTTGGCACAAGTGTATTGTGCTTTGGTTTGAGTTCAATTACACAACCATTACACAGCTTCCACATAGCACACTGTACAGTATATTATTCAGTCTGATTCAATTTTATTTGTATAGCACTTTTAACAATGGAAGAATTTTACAAAGCAGCTTTGCAGACATACATACGTATACTAAGAATATAAAATTAAAATGAATAAACGACTCCGTAAGTTTATCCCTAATGAGCATACCAGAGGCAATGGTGGTGAAAAAAAAAAACCTTTTTAATTAAGCTTTTTTCTTATCGTTATTAAATATTTTCTTTCAAGGTAAGGAACCAGAATCAAAAAAGGAACTCAGCTGTTTGACACCAGACAATGTGATTATAAATAATTTCCTTCTATAACTGTGTATTATATGGTCAAATCTGAACTCTGTGTCTTATTAAGTGACCTGTTGAACTCAGTGGCAGGCCAAGGCTTTCAGTGGAGTCCTACCTGTACCAGTCCACCTTTTAAACCCATCATTATGATGCCACACCTATAGGAGGCATCAATATTATAGACAAACGCATTATAACAGAGAACAGTTTTGCACTCAAGTGTCCGATGAACAGTTAATAACCTCAACAATGATGCAAATCATGAAGTTCCAGTTGTATACATGAATTAAGAGAAAACAAACTTACTTAACCTGCTTTCAGAACATTTATATAGTAAATAATTCCCTAAAAGTGGGAAAATTATTTTTGCAAAAAATGTGGATCTGGTAACACTGCATATGCATGTATATATATTTTTAATAAATATATCTTAATAAATGTGAATATCATTAAAAAGTTTATTTATTTTAGTAATTCAATATAAAAAGTGAAACTTGTATATTATATAGATTCATCACACACAGACTGATATATTTCAAGTGTTTATTTCTTTTAATTTTGATGGTTTTGGCTCACATTTAACACAAACCCACCGATCTCAAAAAAGGTTAATACTTCATGAGACAAATATATAAAAAAAATATATTTTTTTTTTTATTATTGGCCTTGTGGAAAGTATGTTCATTTACTGTATATGTACTCAGTACTTGGAAGGGGCTCCTTTTGCTTTAATTACTGCCTCAATTCGGTGTGGCATGGAGGTGATCAGTCTGTGGCACTGCTGAGGTGGTATGGAAGCCCATGTTTCTTTGACAGTGGCCTTCAGCTTTTTTTGATCGCTTGTCTCTCATTTTTCTCTTGACAATACTCCAAAGATTCTCAATGGGGTTCAGGTCTGGTGAGTTTGCTGGCAAGTCAAGCACACCAACACCATGGTCATTTAATCAACTTTTGGTGCTTTTGGTAGTGTGGGCAGGTTCCAAATCCTACTGGAAATTTAAATCAGCATCTTCATAAAGCTGGTCAGCAGAGGGTAGCATGAAGTGCTATAAAACTTCCTAGTATACGGCTCTACTGATTTTGGACTTGCTAAAACATAGTGGACCAACACCAGCAGATGACATGACTCCCCAAACCACCACTGACTGTGCAAACATTACACTGAACCTCTACTTGGATTCTGTGCCTCTTCTCTCTTCCTTCAGAGTGTGGGAGCTTGATTTCCAAATGAAATACAACATTTTCTTTCCTTTCATCTGAAAAGATGACTTTGGCCAACTGAGCAGTCCAGCCTTTTGGTCCTTTGCGCAGGTAAGACACCTCTGACATTGTCTCTGGTTCAGGAGTGGCTTGACACAGGGAATGCGTCAGTTGTAGCCGATGGATACGTCTGTGTGTGGAGGCTCCTGAAGCACTGACTCCAGCTGCAACCCACTCTTCGTGAATCTCCCTCAAATTCTGGATTTCACCTTTGGATACAGCACTCTGTGAACAGCAGCTTCTTTAGCGATTGGATTTCGTTAGCTGATTAAAGTGTGACACCACGAGTCTCCAATATTGAACTTTTTCACAATATTCAGAATTTTGGGTTTTTATTAGCTGTAAGCCATAATCAATCAAAATTAAAAGAAATAAACACTTGAAATATATCGGTCTGTGTGTAATATACAAGTTTCACTTTTTGTATTAAATAACAAAAATAAGTCAACTTTTTAATAATAATATAATTTATTGAGATTGTATACAGTAGTGTGAAAAAGTGTTTGCCCCTTCCTGATTTTTTTATTTATTTATTTTTTTGCATGTTTGTCACACTAATGGTTTAGAAAAAAATTTTCACACAGGGCCATGTAGTTTTGGATTTTGATTTCCCTCAATAATAAAAACCTTAATTTAATAACTGCATGTTGTGTTCACTTGTGTTATCTTCTACTAATATTTAAATTAGTTTGATGATCTAAAATATTAAAGTGTGACAAACATGCAAAATAATCAGAAATCAGGGGCAAACACTTTTTCACACCACTGTGTATTATAGTACATAGTCAAGACCATACACTACAAACTAATATATAATCACAATCATCTTCCTGTTACATAATGCATGTTCAAAAAAATGCACGTTTGTCAGCTGTGCATGCAGAAATACCTACAAGTGCACATCTGTCTGCACCGCACTCACACATAACCAGACATTTAAAGTAAGTCAGTTATGAAAACTTTAACCCCTCCTTTTTTTTAACAGAGCATCTGTTAAAAATAAGCATATGTATGCACAAACATACAGATAAAACAAAACGGAGCAGTGAGGTCATGAATGTGTAAAGAAAGCTGGTGAAAGAAGAGATTCCTGCATTGAGGTCACACTGAGAGGGAAAGAGTGGAGAGGATGCAGAAGCATTGTCATGTTAATGTAGCAGTTAGCACAAAACAGGAGCATTTTAATGGAGAGAGGAAAGGGGGATGAAGTGTCAAAGAAGTGTGAAAAGGTGTGACTTAAGAATAGTGGAACGAGGTAGAGGATGATTGGATGGGGGATTGGGAAGAGAAGTGAGGAGACAGGGAAAAGAAGTAAAGAGACAGACAGAAGTAAAGATAGTGGAAGACAAGTGAAGAGACAGAGAGACAAGTGAAGATAGTAAAAAAGAAGTGAAGAGAGGGGAAGACAGAAGTGAAGCTAGGGGAACAGAAATGAGATGGAGAGACAGAAGTGAAGAAAGAGGAACAGGAGTGAAGAGATGAAGAGACAGAAGTGAAGATAGGGAAACAGGAGTGAAGAGACAAGTGAAGACAGTGAAAGAGAAGTGAAGAGACAGGAAGATGGAACTGGTGAAGAGACGGAGAGGCAAAAGTGAAGATAGGGGAACAGAAGTGAAGAAATAGAGAGACAGATGGTAAGATAGGGGAAGAGAAGTGAAGAGACAGAGAGACAAACCTGAAGATAGGGAAAGAGAAGTGAAGAGACAGGGAGACAGAGGAAAAGAAGTGAAGAGACAGGGAGATGTGGAGATGGGGAAAGAGAAGTGAAGATAGGAAAAGAGAAGTGTAGTTAAGAGAAAAGGAAAAAGAGAAGAGAAATTAAGTGAAAAGAAGAGGAATGAAGCGAACAAAAGAAGTGAAGAGAAGAAAAAGCATACTCCCTGTGACCAAACACAAATAATAGAATAGCCTTTATTTGTCACATATACATTACACATATACATGGCAGCTTGGTGATACCGGGGTTTGAACCCCCAACCTTTCAATCAGTAACCCAGAGCCTTAAGAGGAACAACGGAAAATGAAGACGAAGCATCTGAAGGAGCCACCCTCCCTTTCCCTGGCTGCTACTGGGAATGCCCAAATAATTTGAAACCAGATCCAGGAATTCTACAGTTCATACTGTATATTGTATGTGTCAGTTACGGGCGGTCAGGGCCAGCAATGCCTTCTCTGCTGGCCTAAACACTATCAGAAGCACTGACCTACATTTACAACCTAAATTCTAAAATTTGTTCCATGAAATTTAATTAATTTATTCCCAACACTTTATTCTTTTTATTTCATAGCGTTTCTCTTGGCTGCACCGCTTCCAGTATGTGGAATTTTTATGTCCAATCAGATTTCAGCCTCTACGTGCTGTTATGTCAATCTAATCTGCCCAGAGCCTTCAAAAATCTGTACTGCTTGCCCTTTTACCATAGAAAATATTATAAATGGGTCTGTTTTTTTAACCAATCAGATTTCAAATTCGCCTCAAAGGGCCAGCTAGCTGGCCCAGAATAGCGTCAGCATTTTTCCGTCCTCTGAATGGTTGGTCAGAGGGAAACTGTTACAGCCAGGTTCGACTGGCAAAACAAGTGTGTAGCGCTGCAAACATTAATACATCTGAGTTAGACTTTTTTCTATGGCTACGGAGAAAGAGAAATTGATTTAGCCTCAGACATACTTAAAAATAAATTTTCAAGAAAAGCTAGACATCGTGAGGAGAGGCTGGCCCACCATGAGGCTAGCTAGCTTGTCTCAGCCCGGGAAAGGGTTTGTTCACCACTTCCAGACCAGTGAATACGAGCGGTACCACTGGTTTACAGCCTTTGAGGAGAGGTGCAAATTATGAGTGCATCTCTGGTGAGTAGGTTGTATTTTATTTAAGTTTTTAAGTTTTTGTTATGTTATTAGACAAATATTGATTCTGAACTGCTCCAGATGATGTAGGTGCACAGTTGCGGCTGTAGTATAGAGGTTTGGAGTTGTCTTAACTGGTTTCTTGCTTTAGTAAAATGGTTTTCACCCTCCATATGTGAAATGCCACTCTCTCTCTCTCTGTAATGCCACACATTGTTATATTGTGTTTTTGTACAGTATTGATTGTTTCTATAATTGTGACATGATAGTGGTGGTATTAAGAGGTGGATTAAGTCGGTTAAGTCCCCCTGAAAGCCCAGGTACCAAATGCTGTTCCTTCCTTGAAGCACTTCTGATAGATACTGACCACTGCAGACCAGGAACATCCCACAAGATCTGCAGTTTTGAAGATGCTCTGACCCAGTTGTCTAGCCATCAAAATTTGGTACTTGTCAAACTCAAATCCTTACGCTTGCCTATTTTTCCTGCTTCTAGCACATCAACTTTGAGGACAAAATGTTCACTTGCTGCCTAAATATATCCCGCCCACTAACAGGTGCCATGATTAAGAGATAATTAATGTTATTTACCAGTCATAATGTTATAATGCCATAATGATATGCATGATCTGTGTAATCTCAATAATTAAGAGGTGTTTCTCAGATTTTCCATTGCATTACATGTAACTAAAATAGATGAAAAGTTGATTGTACATTTTTTTAATTAAACAAACATAATAAAACTGCTGTGGTATAAGAGGAATAAAATAGGTTGAGACATGCTCTAATTGGAAAACACTAAACCTTCAGGTTTCATTACACCACCTTACTATTACTATTACACCTTAATAGTTTTCTGCAATTGAAGAAAAATACTTTTTGTTTTTTTCCAGTTTGCCACATAAAAGACAAGTTGGGTACAAGTTCAGTGGCCACGCCCCTTCAAATCGTACATTTGCATACATTGTACGTTACTATCGAACTCAATGTTGGATTTCTTCCGCTTCAAACTGAATCAAGCACCTAATTCCTTAATCAAAGCCATAATGAGAGGACCTTTTACCCGCTGCTTTGACTGAGATACTTTGGAGCAAAATCTGCCAAGTCAGCTGTAACTTTATAACAGGATTCAGATGTTAAAAAAGCAAGGGGGAATTTGCTATAATTATGAGCACTGAATTATTCATCTCTGCATGCAGCATCAGTGCAAATGTCAAGAGTAAGAACAGGACATAACTCTGTTCAGATTCTCTTCTTAAATGGGTGTGGGTTTCGCTCTCTCTCTAACACACAATGACACACAAATGCAGACTTTCCACCCATCTCACAACATGCTTTAAATAAATTCCTGCATTTCCCTAATTAGCGAGCTTCTCAAAGGGAGTCTCGCAAAGATCTGAATTTTTTTATTCATACCATAAGTTGTTTTGCTGAAGCAGAGGCAGTTTGTTAAAAAAAAAAAGAAAGAAAGGTCCTCATTACATGCATCACTTTTCATTTACAAACATCATATGTTCGCAATTTGTCAGACGCAGCACAGTGCGGTTATAATAAAATGTCTGCCCACAATGCACAAATTAATCCAAAGATTATGATTATCAGCCAAACTTGCAAAATATGATTATTAAATATGATCATTAGTTTATGTAATTAACTATCGGTGTACTTAAACTAATGGATCCACTAATAATACATTTTTCTCCCCAAAAAAAGGCAGATTTGGTCAGTCAGGTTTATTAGAAGTTTAGGTTTAGAACTTAAAATGTTTCTAATAGAAACATGATTTTATTGCTTATACCAGACATAATAATGTGGGTTTTTTACGTTAACACCAGTGACCTGGGTTTTAATCTTAGTTCAGGTGAAGAGATTTTTTTCAATGCTTAATTCTTTTTACCCAAGGCTTACCTCAACATCATGTTGGATGAACAAAAATAATTGTGTTGAAATAACTTGATTCAGTCATCAGTCAACTGGTGTTGTAAATGTATTATGCACAAATATACAGTACAGACCAAAAGTTTGGACACACCTTCTCATTCAAAGAGTTTTCTTTATTTTTATGACTATGAAAATTGTAGATTCACACTGAAGGCATCAAAACTATGAATTAACACATGTGGAATTATATATGGAATTATATACATAACAAAAAAGTGTGAAACAACTGAAAAATGTCATATTCTAGGTTCTTCAAAGTAGCCACCTTTTGCTTTGATTACTGCTTTGCACACTCTTGGCATTCTCTTGATGAGCTTCAAGAGGTAGTCACCTGAAATGGTCTTCCAACAGTCTTGAAGGAGTTCCCCGAGAGATGCTTGGCACTTGTTGGCCCTTTTGCCTTAACTCTGCGGTCCAGCTCACCCCTAAACCATCTCGATTGGATTCAGGTCCGGTGACTGTGGAGGCCAGGTCATCTGGCGCAGCACCCCATCACTCTCCTTCCTGGTCAAATAGCCCTTGATGCCTTCAGTGTGACTCTACAATTTTCATAGTCATGAAAATAAAGAAAACTCTTTCAATGAGAAGGTGTGTCCAAACATTAGGTCTGTACTGTATATTTCTCTAAATTATTTTGTAATTTTTATTATAAATATACAATACCAAATTAAATCCAGTTGATACTCTCAGTATAGGACCAACATTAACCTCTATGCAGGACTGCATCAAATAAAATTATTTCTTCATTTCCACATATATGCCATTGTTGTAGCCATAGTGGTGCTACTTGGATCCTTGAGGATCTAAATAAGTTCCAATTTTTGCTGTAAATAGAGTGTCTCAGACAAACTCTGGATTGTTTATTATCTTGTTTTATTTAATAATATACAATAATAGAGCTAGCTAACTATCAAAATACTGTATATGTCTAGCTGGTTATGCTAGTAATGTAATGCTATTAGTTTAATGCAAGTCAGATCAAAATGTAGTATCTTTACATCAGCACATCAGTATACTTTACATCAGTATCGGTACATTCTGCCTCACTTTTACAGAAGCAGGAAACAAAAGTGACAAGACAAACACAATGGCAAGACTTCGAAAAGTAAGATGTGAAAAGTGAATTGAATTTTTAATAAAAAAAAATTCTTAATTTAATCATTTACATGGAAAAAATTTTATATATATATATATATATATGTATATATATATATATATATATATATATATATATATATATATATATATATATATATATACATACAGTGAGGAAAATAAGTATTTGAACACCCAGCTATTTTGCAAGTTCTCCCACTTAGAAATCATGGAGGGGTCTGAAATTTTCATCGTAGGTGCATGTCCACTGTGAGAGACATAATCTATAAAAAAAAAAACCAGAAATCTCAATGTGTGATTTTTTAACTATTTATTTGTATGATACAGCTGCAAATAAGTATTTGAACACCTGAGAAAGTCAATGTTAATATTTGGTACAGTAGCCTTTGTTTGCAATTACAGAGGTCAAACGTTTCCTGTAGTTTTTCACCAGGTTTGCACACACTGCAGGAGGGATTTTGGCCCACTCCTCCACACAGATCTTCTCTAGATCAGTCAGGTTTCTGGCCTGTCGCTGAGAAACACGGAGTTTGAGCTCCCTCCAAAGATTCTTTATTGGGTTTAGGTCTGGAGACTGGCTAGGCCATGCCAGAACCTTGATATGCTTCTTACAGAGCCACTCCTTGCTTATCCTGGCTGTGTGCTTCGGGTCATTGACGTTGGAAGAACCAGCTTCGACCCATCTTCAATGCTCTAACTGAGGGAAGGAGGTTGTTCCCCAAAATCTAGGATCATTGAGATGCTCCAAAGTAACTGAGAAAAACTGTAATTACAGTCCAAATCCATCGTCATAGTTCTTGAGTTGATCAGTAAAGTGAAGGATATTCAGGCTGTTCATCTGGAATCCACCTCAGCTGCATACATACATACATACATACATACATACATACAGACAGACAGACAGACAGACAGACAGACAGACAGACAGACAGACAGACAGACAGACAGACAGACAGACAGACAGAGACTTTTTTTAGAAAATGTAATCACACTATCAGATGAGACATCTTTTCTTTATATCAGATAAAAAACAATATTTTTTTAAATATTAGATTTGGTCTCTATTATAACTAAAATGAAACAGTTGGAAAGCTTACCTAAATTTTTTTTTAACCTGTCATGATTTTTAATCAGAATAATGTTTGATGTTTCTTGTACACTCTCAATCATAGTATGTGAGTTTTAAAACCACAATGAGCAGTGGACTGGTGATCTGTCAAAAACTGTTTTATTAACGATGATGTTGATGATTAGAGTTATTACATGCTGCTTTTTCATTTTCTCATGTGGAAAGACAGGAAAACCTCATATATCATCTTTATTATTATTGGTCTCTTCTTCTATGGCGGGATCTGTTCATTTGAGACACATCAGTGTTTCATACAGTTGTTTCAGCTGAATAGAAAAAAAAGCCCAAATGTCCAAATCTGCTGTTTTATAAAATAGCAGATTGATATCAGCAAGTTAACCAGATGGTCTTGCTTTCTCATTTCTTTTTTTTTTAATAAACTCTATTAGCTTATAAGATACATAAAAGTAAAGTGAAGTACCAAGATCTTGGTAGAAACTGTATTTGACTTGCTTTATTTTGATTTAATCACTTGTTTTGGCAGCTTTGACTAAATGCTATTGCTAAAAATAAAAAAAAAAGACTTTTGAATTTTGGAATCTGTGATCTTAATTTATATCTAGCAAATTGTTGCAGATTCTTATATAGTATACAAATAACTAGTGGTAAATGAGCACTCTGTGACTTCACAGGTATGAAAATATTTAGCCAGACAGTTTTTGGCAAGCATTAAAACATATATTACAAGTCTTTTGGAAAACATGCACACCTGACATCAGATGATACCTTCATTATATTTATGAGAAAAGTGTCTTGTCTAAACAGAGAAAATAAACGTGATGTGATTTTTAATTGCTTATGTTTTTTATATCTATTACCATAGTTCCCATCTGGAATAAAAAAATAAATAAATACATTACCTGTCTGTCTTTTTATCTCTCAATTTTTTTTTTTTATCAATCTATATCCTTATATCTTACAGATGAAGAGGTTTAATGCAAAACATCCTTTACTGTGCTAACATTTTATTTTATTCCTATAATACCTAATTCTATTCCTATATTCTCACTGGTGTATGTTTCATGCAACACAGTAGTTTTGTGCACTCTGGTTTTAATAATTCAGAAGAGAAGGTTGTAATTAATGTTATCCCAATAAAAAAATTTTTTATGGATCTTTGTTAATGTAAAAGTGTGCAGCTTGTACCTTCACATATGTATGTAAAGATGAGTGTGTTCCAGACAGCACCATATGCAATCTGCCTTTGATGTGATGGACTACAGTGAGCTGATGACAGTTGGAGGTGTGAATCCTACCCACACACACACACACACACACACACACACACACACACACACACACACACACACACACACACACACACACACACACACAGTGAAGACAGTAACAGCAGTAACAGCACTGACACATTCACTGTGTTTCTGTTATCAGCCTTATGGGTGTACATTCTTTCTCTCTCTCTCTCTCTCTCTCTCTCTCTCTCTCTCTCTCTCTCTCTCTCTCTCTCACTTTTTCTCTGTACTGAATTGCAAAGCAGTTACTAAAGAATGAATATGTAATATTTATGTATTGTAAAATAATTAATAAATAGGCAAAGTTAAAAAAAATCCACATTTGGTACATATTAGTCCATATGAGGGAGACATCAATTCTAAATGACTGCTAATCAAATTAAATTAATATATTTTTTTAGCACATTTCTGTTTATTTTTTATTTTTTGTAACAGCAGCTTTGACAGAAGTTCTAGCTGTAATTCAAATCACAGGTTTGTATTAATGTGCTCTTTCTAATACATTCTCCTTTTCATTAGCAATCGTTCAATCCCAGGAACTCATATGATACCATGTAATCCATCTAATAATAATAAACGAACAAAAACACACAAAAAAAAACATTTTAAAATGTTAGCATTTATGACTTGAGAGAAATATAAACTAATCTAGGGAAATGTGTTTTAATATGGTTATTTAATGTGACAATTTGACTTAAAATAATTGTACATACCCTTTACATATTGTAGCAGGGATAGTGTGCTACTTTTGGGCAAAAAAGGCTAACCCAAAATGACAAAATACTAAGCTTGTAATGGTCTTGAAAATAAATAATTGGTTAGGCAAATAGCAGGAATGAACAAATGTGCTTCCCAGACAGTTTATGGCACCATTTGCTTGTTTTGCTGCAGTCAAATGGTCGGGTAAAAGTGGGAACGTAGCAGAGAAATTCGTGTATATAGTCTTCTTTTATGCACAACTAAAATTCTAATGATTAAAACGATTGATGAAAAATCAAAAAACTAAGAATAAAATAAAATAAAACCTAAGATCCAATCCTAAACAGGTGTAAAAAAGTTTCCCAAAATACTTTACAGATGCCATATATGGTTCTTCCCCAAACTGTTACCACAAATTCAGAGGCAACCATTTGTATAGGATGTCTCTGAATGTGGTAGCTTAACTTTCACTCAAGTAGAAATACAGATACCCATGTTTTAAAAGACTCTGGTAAAAGTTGAAGAACTGACTACACTTTTTCACTCAAGTTAAAGTAAAGAAATATGGGCTCTGACGTGTATTTAGGTAAAAAGTAGTCCTTACTACTACCTGTTTTAGTGTCATGCTGGTAACTGGAACTAACATAATATTAATGTATTAATACAAAAGAATATAAAAATTTTGTTACCCAATGAATGTATCCAGGCTGAACAACCACTATATAAAACCGAAGCAGAGCAAAGATGATGATGATCAGGTGATCAGAAAGGCCTCTGTTCTCAGTCATGTTTACATCGCTAACTCCATCTGTCTCATCCATGTTACTTCTCGTTGCCTTCTGCCTTGCTCGTTGTTAACTTCGTAAACTAGCCTACATCTGTGATGTGTGAGAGTCAGAAAATGATACAATAGTGGTAGGTTGAAAAAGCTGTGCAATGACAAGAAATAAGTTGATGGCTGAAAACGGCATCTAATGAGAAGAAAAAATATTGATCATGTCCTAGATTAAAACTAAAGTAACGAGCCTGGTTTGAAAATGTAAGAAGTAGAAAGTACAAATATTTGTGTAAAAGAGGTGATGAGTGAAAGTAGAAGGTTTGTCCAAAATATATATATATATATATATATATATATATATATATATATATATATATATATATATATATATATATATATATAGTCAAGTAAAGTACTGATACCATAGAAATCTACTTAAGTACAGTTACAAAGTATTTTTACTTCATTACTTCCAGTCTCTGCTATGCTCAAAACAGGCTCAATGAAGATATGGTTTGCCTGAGTTGAAGTGGAAGGTCTTGAGTGGCCTCTTATAGAGCTCTGAATTTAACCCTATTAAACAAATTTGGGATGAATTGGAATGCTGACTGCACCCCAGGCCTTCTCATCTACATCAGTACCTGTCTTTACTAACACCTATGGGGCTGAATGATCACAAATCTCCACGAGCCCACTCAAGAAATCTAGTTCTTTCCAGAAGAGTAAAGGATATTATAGCAGCAATCGGAACTAAAACAAATCAGGCGATCAAAAGCGCAACCATTTTTTGGTTAGGTGTCTGCAAACTTTTATTATTGATTATCTGCTCAGAAATTGAACCTTAATTAAAAGAGCTGTTGAAACAGAACAGTTTTTCTTTAATTCTTGTTTATTTTCTGACCAATGGTTTGTTCTTAAGGCCATTAAAAGCTTAAAAGTTTTCCATTTGGGGCTTTTTTTTTTTGCTGTATGTGGAGAGCTTCTAATTACTGAAATGTTTGTAAAGCTAAATGTCTTAAAGTAGAAGTGGTCTGTTTTTAGGTTACAAGATACTAAAAAGTGTAAAGGTCTACAAAAGATAGAATTTGTTCAAACTATTAGGAACTTGTTATTGTAGGGAGTGGTGAGGAGAGACAATAGAGATAAAGAAATGCACATATGGGGGGAGGGGAGGGAGAGGGAGGGAAGGATGGGGGTGGGAGAGGGAGGGAAGGATGGGGGAGGGAGGAAGGAGAGAGGGAGAGAGGGAGAAACGTTATGGTTTCTTTGTCTGTGAGTGAAAAGTTAAAAGTGAATTGTTTTGTCTGGAACCTGTGTGTGGGAGTGATGACTCAACGCCCGATCTGTTCAACTAAATGAAAATGAAACATTATCCACAGCATGCAAGTATACTGAGTCTGCAAAACTGGCCTTTGACCTGCATATTTAAAGAGACATAACAGATCGTTTTACACATTCTGCATTCTATTGAGCTAATACGCATTAATATATACACATACATTTAGACATATTTATACATCTATGTGTTTTGACATTTTTATTAGTAGATCCTTTTTATGCTTTTTTTTATTTCACACATAAGTATGCCATTGCAGTCTACAACATATACTGCTCATGCAACCCTTAGCTATATGTACAAACATAGTAACTGACATTGTGAAATTGTCAATTACAAGGCTTGTGAAGTGGTTAAAGTCCAATGAACAGTTGTATAAAATTTTAAGCATATTCCCAAACGATGAAGATACAATGAAAAAAAAGGTGTTTGCACCCCTTTAGTGCAGAAAACAGCATACATTTTTAGTGTTATAGTGAGACATGATAGTTTTCTTTTATTTTGTTTCACTGCTTTAATAATGTAATACTATACAAGCATTTAAAGCTCAATAATGCATGGTAGGATAGCAAAACTTCAAGTGTGAAATTGTGGTGGCTCGTGGATTAGTATAGGATTCCATTAGTATAGAATGTGACCAAACAATTACCGCTGCTGATAAATCTAGTATAATATCTGTAGCTCCGTGGTCAGGCTTCTCCAGCTGGTAGAACATTTAGGACAGCTGGTAACCACTACTCAATCTTAATCTCACACAATTAGAAAAAAAATCTCAAAAGTTAATTCTTAATTTATTGTCAAGTAAGAAAGAAGCAGGAAAATGACTTAACAATTAAGAAAGGTTTCTTAATTGGATAAATCAGACAGTTTTTTTTAGCTGGTAAAAACGTGTTGCATGAATGATTTATTGTTACATAAGTTAGATAGTCTGGTAGCCACGTGTGAGACAGATTTCGTACATTAAATACCTGTTAATTCTCTTCAAATTATAAATTTTTTTTTCTTCACTCAACAAAGCAGCATTTTCTACAGACAAATCAAGCCCATCTGCCTCAAGATTTGATGAGTTATGCATTATTATATCCTTTTTGTTCACTACGATTGTACAGGGTGTCTATTTGAATTATTGTAGCCCTCCTGTCAGTTCGGACCAGTCAGTCCATTCTCCTCTGAACTCTATCATCCAGAGGGGTTTTTCATCCAGTTAAATGATGCTTAATGAAAGGTTTTTGCTTTTATAAATGCCATTCTGTTACTCTGAACACGGTTGTGCTTTAAAATTCTTGGAGATTGGAACGTTATTGAAGTTCTTGGATATCCTTTTTTCACACGGTTATCATCAGTACTGACCACAATGACTACATTAGCCTTGAGTTAAACTGGCGATAATGTGAACACCCAATTTAATCCCAGTTAATGCCAGTTATTTTGATGTTTAATAAATTTTTTTGTTACATTAAGTCTTTACTATGACTGTAGCAATGTATCGCATGGTTGTGTATACCAGTATGTAGTGTGTCGGTGAGAAAATATCATTTTTTCTCATTGTGACACCCTCACTACAAATCATATTGAAAAACTTGAAGCAAATCTGAGGTATCCTGGAGCTAAATGCGTTGAAAGGAAAATACGTTTTCTATCATTTTTAAAAAATGAGTTTGTAATTACTAATCTGGAGAGTTCGGACCGCCTACCAAATGACACTTTTTTTTGTATAACATTCCTTTGACATGCGAGACAAGATAGTTTGACGGTTTATCCAGGAGACAGCTTTATCTTTCATTAGGCCTCCTTTGTCTTCTTACAGCTCATCCCCTGTTATTAACCCTCCTATCCACCACAAGCCCAGAGAGCAAACAGCTTTGGTCTTTCAAACGAGCGCTCTCAAACAAGGTGCCGCAAGCTACATGTACTCAGATCTAATCATATTCCTTGAGAAGTTGCTAATTCAGAATCTGAGTGCCCACAAAATGTATCTTCCCAGCTGATCATATGGAGTGATAAGGAGCGGAAGTCTAATGTGTATTAAATCATGTCGCTCCATATTATTTGTTCTACTTGATTTAATATAATGTGCATCTGGTTTCAGTTCGGTCCCAGCTAGACATATGCTAATGATTAGTTTTATGATACACCATGATGTTCGTAATTCATTATATTATAATCTGCAGGAGTGGTTCATTGTTAGATATTTGGATTTGTTTTTTGTAATTATTGCTTTACATTTTTAGTTGTTTAGTAAGCTTCTGATGCAAAGGGATCAGAAAACAACAAGGTAAGCATTTACAGTATTTCACAAAAGTGAGTACACCACTCACATTTCAGCAACCATTTTAGTATCTTCTCAAGGGACAATACTATAGAAATGAAACTTGGATATATTTTAGAGTGGCCAATGTGCAGCTTGTAGAGCAGTACAGATTTACCATCCAAAACTCAACATACAAGCATTATATTCAAAGTAGCTGGCAATAAACGTGAGTACACCCTAAGTGAACATGTAAAAACTGTGTTTCAATATTTTGTGTAAAAACCATTGTTATCTAGCACTGCCTTAATCCTCTTGGGCATGAAATTCATCAGAGCTGCACAGGTTGTTCACGTTCTGCTTAAGGATGCCCCACAGGTGTTCAATAGGGTTTATGGTATGGAGACATACTTGACCACTCCATCACCTTCAAAGTCAGTTTCCATAGCAAGGCAGTTGTCATCTTGATGGTGTGTTTCCAGTTTCTGAAACGAGGGAGTCATGTTCTGATTCAGATTGTCACAGTACATGTTGGGAACCATGTTTCCCTCAAAGAACCACAGCTTCCAGTACCAGCAGCACTCATGCGGCCCCAGTTTATAATGCTACCACCACCATGCTTGACTGTAGGCATGACACAATTTTCTTGGTACTCCTCACCAGGGCATCGCAACACATGCTGGACACCATCTGAGCCATACAAGTTTATCTTAGTCTGATCAGGTTCCAGTTATTCATGTTCTTGGACAGGTTGTCTTCAGCAAACCGTTTGCAAGCTTTCCTGGTAGTCAGCTTCAGAAGAAGCTTCCTTCTGGGACAACATAATTTTTTTATGTTCCCTAAATGCTATATGTCTTTCTGCCTTGAGATTCCAAATCATGCATTTTCATTTCTAAGATTATGGTTCATATATTCATTATTTTTCATTACAAACTTGCACATGTATCCGACTCCTTTACAAATCTCTGATGTCATATGCGTTTTCTCCAGGTTTTCCAGTTTCTTCATAATGAAAAAAAATAAATAAATAAATAAATAAAAATATCTATAAAAAAGCAGCTATAAACAGTTGGTACCTCACAAGCCTTTCAGTTTTTTCTTTTCTTCTAAAGTTAATTACATGGGAAAAATGCAGTTTGTTACATAACTGAGAAAAAACACAGAGCAAAGTCGTCAGCAACAGCTTTATCTCACAGCATTGACACTGGCAGAACTCAACTTAAACAAGTGCAAACTTCCCCTTAAATTTGTTGTTAAATGGGATTTTTCCCCCCCCCACAGTATAAATCAAACTAGTTCCTGTCAATAAGGTATTGGTGCAGAAACTATAATGTATTAGACTGAGAGCATTAATATAAACCTTTGATTTATTTGTAAATGTGTTAAAACATTCAAACAGCATATGCTGACCAGTCAGATTACAAGAACCTGCCAATCACTTACAATTTAATTGACATGCTTGTGTTAGTTTAAAGGTTCAGAGCTACTGACCGGAAGGTATTTTCTCCAATTTGAATGTTTATTGAATAAATAAATAAATGTTTAAAAAAAGATGAAGCCAAAAAGACTATATACAATTTCCAGAACAATCCATCATTATATAATTCTGTGTCTAATTTTCTGCCTGAACCTCAATCTATGAGGCCCTTCAGTGGCCAACACTGTGCAAACACAATTAAGCATGCAGGACCACTGTGATGGCAAAATAAGCAAAACAACTCTCATTTTCTGCTGGCTTTAAAGCTGCTGGGAAGTCCAGTTCATGTTTCTCGAGCGGACTGTGTTTTTTTCTTTGTTAGCCAATCGTAACATTTTACTGGTATACCCAGATATACAAGTATATAGACAGAACATGATGCATTCATAAGAACAGTTCAAACCGGTACAGCAGTCTGGGAAAGTATAAATGTATCTATTGTTTTAAAAAAAATTTTTTTTTTTTTTAATCTTCATTACATAACTGAACACGAACACACACACACACACACACACACACACACACACACACACACACACACACACACACACAGAGAAAATCTATTTAAATAAACCCACAAGGAATCTGATTACTTCTTAAACACAGTTTGCCCACTTTCACCAACTCTAATTGCGACTGCAGTAAAACAAGCATCAGTGCTGTGAGTTCCTGACTTGAAGGCACACAGCACACCTTATCGCACTTAAACATAGGTCTCAAACATCAAATTACAGGATCAAGGCTATGCTTTCATGTCTATAGTGTGTAAATCAAAGAAGCGAAACTGCCTTAACCACACTTTTGCCAGCGAACAAGCCTCAACATATGTTGCACCATAAAACCCAGAGCCATGTGAGGGTCAGGCTGCCAGTGGGTTGCAGGAAATAGCAAAGCTCAGAGACTGTGTGTGTGTGTGTGTGTGTGTGTGTGTGTGTGTGTGTGTGTGTGTGTGTGTGTGTGTGTGTGTGTGTGTGTGTCTTTCCAAGAGGAGTGAAGAGGGGATGTGTAATTGAAAGAGAGAGACCATTTCCATGAAGAACAAATTCCATCCACTTTATGTCTAATTCAATCTCTTTTGAAATATGGATTAAATAAAGAAGCCAAGATCTTCCGTTTATAACATTTCCATTCCACCTAAGTCTGTGAGAGCTGCAGGGACTTGTTTCAAAGCTTACTGAGCCATCTTTGGTTTTTAATTGAGCATCTTGCATAGACCAGAGATATTGTAAATGCATGTAAAGTGTGTTGTAAATCAATAAAGTGGTCAAAGGCCTAAAGCAAGTAAATCGAACTAGAACTCGCCCACACTTTGGCTGTTTCTTAGAGCTCATATTAAGTCAAAATAACAAGGTCCTACAATAATGAAAATAGTGTATGTAAAGCATGTTCTTGTCTAAGTGTGAGTCTTGGTTCAAATCAAGTCTAAAACATACCATTTTTGCTTAATGTGTTTTCTTTGACTTTGTAAATGTAGGAATTATTTTCAGTTGTGTTTCAGTTTTGCATCAACTGTGTCACAAATTACTTTCTCCTAAAATTATTATAACAGTCAAACGTGTGAAAAAGGCCATGCATGACTACCCCAAAATTGAAACAGCTACACCATCTGGTAACCTCTTAGTTAATAGTCAAATAACACTTTTATGCAAGTTGTTCAAAGTGAAATAAAAAAATAATAATATCTAAGCCAAGAGGTCTGAAATACTGTATATTCTACAAACTCAGTTTAAAAACCTTGAGAAAAGGACAGAGGCCTTGTTTCTTGTAGCCATATAAAAACTTAAGCAATTTATCAAGCCTAATTTCATATGTTCAAAAATCAAGAGACATCAGTATTTTACATGTGTTACAACATATAAAAATAGGTTATTTGACACATTCTGTTCTGGTGTGTACTTTAGATTTGCTTGAATATAAAAATGCACTAGTGTAATTCTCTTCCAATAAAATAAGACAGAATAAAGGGTATGATTCATGACAGTATATCCTAATTATCCAGTATATCCTAATTAAACACTACATCTTTCCAAATATACATAAATATCAAGTAAATATATATTAATATGAAGTAAACTTTCTCTTTATGCTTGCATAAATAGCTACTGATCACTACTGAAAATCAGAAAGGGACCTTACTTTGGTAAGCTAGTAGCTAGTAAAGAGTAGACATAAGCAGAAATCTCACTTGTATTTCTATTTAATTCTATTGAATCTATGTAAATCTATAGAGATTAAAGAGTGTCTTTGAAGATTTTCTTCCCACCTATGCAAAATATTGGATCACTCTACAGTCCAGTTGAAATATTTTGTCTTTTTTGTTATTCTAATTATATTATTTTTTTCTCTCTTGATCTGGAACAGCCATTGGATCATCTCTAAAATTAGAACTTGCTTCTTAGTTTGCTTCATACTCTACTGTCGAAGAACATTTCTTGATTGGAGTCATGTGACTGCACCTAGCCAACCAAAGAAACCAATGAAAAGTGGCAAACTACAACTGAGCTTGATATATTGAAGTGAAAATGCCCTAATATAACGCCATACCTCTGGATGGAATTCTCTTCAATTGGTGACCACTCTGTGCAGCTGGGTATGGTTCCATATCTACAAGCCTAAAGATCCATGAAGGTGCTACACAACTCCAAAACGTATGGCTACTACAGTGGCTTAAGACCACAGGTTGCATGAACATTTCTGCATTTAAGCACCTATTACTACACACCCACAACAACAGAATTGCAATTAATGAGAATTTGGTGACACCCAGATAAGGATGAGTTTCCTTTTGAGACTGGTTCCTCTCAAGGTTTCTTCCACTTTATCTCAGGGAGTTGAACTGTAAGAAACAAACTTAAAAGCAATAAACTTACACATTCTTTTATACAACCTTATAACCTCTTTATCTTTGTAAAGCTGCTTTAAAACAATGTCCACTGTAAAAAGTGCTAAACAAAACAGGTGAAACAGGAACCAAAATTACCGTAATTTAGGCAGTAATACAGGCACTAATAAATGGAGCTCACATTGTGTGATCTGTTTGCAAATCCGTGCCTGTCTCATGCTTACATATTAGCCCCATGAATCTTGATCAGGTCATCCATCACTGCTTGATTTGTCTCAGGTCTTACGCATGACAAAGTAGCTGAACAGCAGGTCTCAATAAGGTTGTGCCAAGAAGACCTATCACAGTACAGATTCTACCACCCCAGTAATATCCAAAGACAACTTCAAATGTACAAAAGTATTTTATGCTATTATTGTGTTTGTTTATATATTGTCTTTCTCGGGTTCAAGAGAGTTTTGGGGGCTTAAAATAATGTTTTGAAGAGCCATTATTACAGTTCTACTTGATGGCTAACACACTATGAGACACTGACTACTTCAATTCCAGCATCGCCAGCTATCAGCTAGTCATACTATTCACTAGGTGAAGAAAACACAGACAAATTGTGATTGAGTGGTCACAAGAGAAGCAAATAGAACCTCATTGGTGCAAACATCCTCAACGCTGACAAGCGCTATCAATTTAAAATAGAAGTTAACTTGGCCCATGTCAAGACCAAAATCAGAAAGGTTAGTATTTAGCCTCAGGCTGTCTGCACCTAGGTGCAGATATCAGATGGGAAAGGGGGAAAAGGGTTAAATTAAAGACCTAAAGGGTTCTTGTCCATCTGATACAACCTAGTTGAACCCTACAATAAAGAGATTAACTATTAAACAGTTGCAAACAAAACCCATAGAGAAAACCAGCTTTTTACAAACCACAGACAATTTTAGCAACCAAACAAACCTAAAGGTAAGTACACCATTTAAAAACATTAAGAAAATAACCAAAATAAGTGGGCAGCTGTGTACATATATGTACTGTATATTACATGCATATTGTATGTAAAGGTTCTTTTTTTTTTTTTTGGTGCATACTCTGGACATATCTGATTCAGATCTGGAACCATAGGTCTTTGGTCTCAGGTTTTATGGATCATCATAAAGTCAGATGTAAGATGAAAGCCAGATGTGCTTATTGCAAAGAACTAAAGACTGAGCATTGTTGATTTGTATGTATTGTCTGTGTTTGCAAGTTGTACTGAAGTTGCAAATTTGTGTGGAATAAATAGACAGACAGACAAACAGACAGATAGATAGTGATGCCACTTTGTAGACCAAAAGCTTTTATATTGTGTGGAAGATATACTGTGTGCGCGCATGTGTGTGTGAGGCAAATACAGAAACAGACCTATTAATTTTAGCATATGCAAAAAACCAGAGCAAGCACAGAGCCATGAGGTCACTGTAGCTAACAATTAAGTCTGGTTTAGCATCATGAAAAAGTGCATGACTAAATCATAACACACTTACGTCAAACTGTCTCATTTTCTTCTAGCCAGAGAATTTTTTCTCTTCACCGCATACAGCACATATTCCCATGTGGTGCAGAAAACTCTCATACGCTAATCATAGTTGATGACATTGTCAACTAGTGTAGCCTGAATTCCATTTCAAACTGTCTCCTTAGGCAAAAGCCTCAAGCAATGGCCTCTGCACTCATCTATTCCTCCTCTTTTTTTACTTCTTTCCTCCCATCTACAGCAGCACTACGTAAATGATATGAAAGTGAGTATTAAAATTCAAAATGCTAATATATTTTTCGTAATTATGAAAGCGTGAAGCATCCATTTTTGTTCTCCAACAAAAGTGTTTTTACCACACAAATGCTTCTTTTGTACATTGATATTAAACACTAAATGTCCAGCATAACTTTTTATCTATTCTAGCTTATTAGACTATCAAAAGGTATCATTTGTTTGCGGGTAAATGTTCATAGCAATTAAGCTATTTCAGTCAAAAATAAAACTTCACAGGCACTTACATTACTACAGATTATTTTGTTTTCGCTTCACTTCAGAGTCAGATAACTGTGATTACTAAATGCTGAGTCAATGCAAATGTGCCTGTACTTAATAGACCAAAGGAAAAAAATATGTGCTGAAAGTATATTGAAAATAAATATTCTAAATATACAACATTCACAAATCGAAGAAGCTCCAATGGTGTCACGATATAATCAAAACAGAGCGTTTACACATGCCATACAGACGGCTGCAAGCAAAGTTTCAAAAATGTCAAACTAATTCAATACAAAGACATTAATGATGTGGAAATGACTATATTAATCAGATATCATTTCCCCACCCATGTACGATTGAACATTTGAAATGTTATAATTGTTATTTAAATTATGGGGAACTGCCACTGCTGGGCCCTTTCGCAAGGCCCTTAATCCTTAACTGCTCAGTTGCAAATCACTGCAAGTAATGACATCTGCCAAATGTTGTAAATGTAATTCAACTCAACTGATAACAGTACAGAAACTGATGGTAATGATGGTAATGACTGTTATCATAAACAAAATTCAACTGAAAGTTATGCACAGGACATATTGTAACTGAAATATTTTGATTTGGTTGCACATTTTAATGATAGTGTTTGTTTTTCATTGGAAATGAGTGATTATTAAGGGTGACCAAGCAAATTGATTATTCATTCATTTATTCAGATTAGTCAGACTCAAAAAAGTACATTCCTTTATCAAGAAAATCCATCTAATATAATCATGTAAAATAAAATTAAATATATTGCACTATGTGAAGGTTTTTCCCAATGATTTACTGACAAGAGTGACGTATATACAACATGTTCCATATGAAGTGGCAACCTGTTTACCTAATAAAACCGAAGACCTGAGATTATAATGTACTTGCAAGAGGAACCAGAACACTGTGTGAAAAAGCTGTTGAAATTTTTTTTGCAAAGTGTGTTTTAATGAGTGAGCCCCCGTAAATGTGTTTGGAATTTTGTGCAAAAGTCTTAGGCATAACACGTCTGTGTTGCGATTTGTGATCCAAGGAGTAATAACAGTGCACAAATGGTCTTGAAAATCTATAACCAAATTCAAACACAGCTGTGTCAAAGCTCATGGAGAACTCCAGCACCTTCAGCACCTTCTAATTTCTGAGGAAGTCACTAGTTCGCCGAATGTGTGTTGCTGACAGCGTGTGGATGCAGAGAAGGAAGAAATGGCGGGTTGTTAGCAAGGATAGACGAGCACGAGGTTCTCTGAGGGATGAGCAGGCAGTGATGCGGAGACAGGATGCTAGTTAGCACCACCCAGTGTGTCATCAGGTGGCAGGAGTTGAAGCAGATGAGCCCCTCAGGTGATGAGCCCTGCGATTCATGAATAAAAGATGGAGCCTGAGAGTGTGGATGTGTGAAAGAGAGAGGTAGGGTGTGTGTGTGTGTGTGTGTGTGTGTGTGTGTGTGTGTGTGTGTGTGTGTGTGTGTGTGTGTAAAAGTATGTGAGAAGGAAAAGGAAACAGATGTAGTGAGTGCACTTTTGTTTGTGTATGTGTGAGAGGTGAAAAGAAAGAATAGGAAGAGTGTGTGTCCATGGCAGTTCTGAACCATCTCACCAGATGCTCTATTAGTGGAACAGTTTAGTCCACACAGGGAAACAATAGCATACAAAAGTACAGTTTATAGGATAGAAAGATTCCTACAGGGGGAATGCATTTTTGGAACAGACTAAAATGTTTTTTTTTCCTCTCACTTTGGTCACCGGTCAATTCAAAACCCACCAGGTATCTCTTCACTAACTGCAAAGCAGTGGGGCGAAGGCTTATATGCTAATGTGTGCTCTCCTCTCGGAGACACCTGAAGTGATCCAAGCACATATACTGTACATATTTTAAACTGTTGCTCATGCTGCATCACAGGACAGCGTAATAAATCCCACTCTGTAGAATGTGCTATTTGCCCTTTTCCACATAAATGAGCTCACAGATGCACATAATTGGCTTGTGACTGACAAATGAGGGGGGCAATGTAACATTCCTTGCACCAAAAATCACATCCAGATTTGCTCCCGTGGCTCCAGGACAAGGAAAATCATGGGATTGTCAGCATTGGAGATCACAATCTCGTGACAATAACACCACAAGGAAGCCTCAAAGTTATGCTAACTTAAAATGAACAAAAATGTTGCACCGATGTAAGAGAAAATGGCGTTGTGGCAACGAGGCTTGTGTTTGTGTGACATTTAATTTAGGGATATAAGACTAGATATGTTGATGTGGTTAATGCCTGTTTTCAAAGTGTTTTATCTTGAATTGTCATATTTATTTTACTTTACTTAGTTTCGATTTTATTAACTATATATTATATCCATATCCATATTGATGGAAAAACCTCTGTGCTCATGTCTCTCATTGGAGCTACAATTTAATGTTTAAAATGATCACATTTGGAGGTGACCTGAGTGCAGGTTCCTCATGCTAGAACCTGCAGGCAAAAGAGAAAAATAATTCGGTTTTCCGAACCTAATATGATAAAAAAAATGTACAAATCTGATTTTCTGATGGATTTTTCCCTCCACATATAGGTTCTGAAGGTTAGATATTACAGTGTGTGTGTGGTTTGTGTGTGTAGAGAGTGCCTAGTGAGCTAGATTGTCTATGAATGTATATGAGAGGTACAGTAGATAAAGAAAAAGGAATAGAGTCTATATGTAAGTGTGTGTGTGTGTGTGTGTGTGTGTGTGTGTGTGTGTGTGTGTGTGTGTGTGTGTGTGTGTGTGTGTGTGAGAGAGAGATCTTGAACGTTTGTGTGTGCAAACATCTAGTTATTGTGTGCAGTTTTTGTGTGCAGTATGTAGTTTAAGTGTTTGTAAGAGACAGAGAAAGGAAGCGTGTGTGTGTGTGTGTGTTTGTATTTAACTGCCAGTCGGAGACAAAGACAGATTGAGCAGCCAGTTTTTTTTGGCCTTGGTTTATATATTATGTGCAAGTACGTATCCGCTGACTCGTTTTCATCTCAATCGTCCGTGTCGCTATGCTGTTCAGGTGCTCTTGACTCTGATGGGCCAAGCTGGAGGCGTTATAAATAGAGAACGGATGACCTCCTTCTCACACACCATTACCGGCACGTCTCACAGCAACCTCGATTGCACAGTTCTGCACTTTCATTTATTTCAGACATTCGTTATTGGCCAATTGCAATGATCTAAAGTAGCAAAAAGAGTGTGTGAGGCTTACAACCTGAAAGACATGGAGACTAATGTTAGTTGGTGGAACTGTAAGCAGGGTCTAGTTGGTAAACAAGAATTCTAACACTGAACCACCAATGCCAGTTAGATATCTTTTGCAGGATGTACATCACAGGACTTGCTTAAATGCCAGGGCAGAAAATTTCTTTCACTATGTGGGATTTGTTCCAATGGCTACTGTTTCCCAATATACATGTTTGGACATGAAAATCTGCCAGTAGGTAGAGAATGGGAATCTCAGTTGCAAGGTTGTGGGATGAGAGTGGGCAAGAGTGGTATGGCTTTGTAGTGGAGGTGTAGGAAAACAGCTTTGCAATTTACTTCCATATTCTGCTATGGACACTCTCTGAATAATAAGTCACCATGAGTCACGATCAACCTGAAAGCACCACACTTGATGACCTCAAATCATTGGTCAGTAAATGCTCTAGAATGAAAGTAGTTTTGTGTGGCAAAGCTGTTCCCATAGATTTCTTTAAACAGTAAAGCCTTAAGTGTACACTTGCAGACAGGAGATTCCATGTTGTTCCATTCAGTGTTGATGGGTGGCACTGGAGATTTTTAGGAGTGCAGATGTTTCATTCTTACTCATCAAGTTAAATATTTTGCGATTTGTGGTTTCCATTTTTGCTCTGCACTATAGAGTTGTTGTGTCTGTTTTTTTTTTTGTTTTTTTTTTTTTGTTTTTTGCTCTTGAGTCCAGAGTTGTTTTTTTTTTTTTTGTTTGTTTGTTTGGTTTTTTTTTGTTTAGAGTACAGAGTCTAGTGAGTCATAATGACTAGTTAAAATTTTCATCTGGCAGGTAATCTCATTGCTCCCGAGTGTGATTAATGGTAATATTCGAGGAAGGACGTTCCCATTGTGTACATTAAAGTAGACGAGTTTATCAATTAAACGTAACTACGAAGTTAATGAAATATTTCGACTTATTACAAATTTAAAAAGGCAGTGATACTAACAGCTTAGTAAAAATTCTTAGCAAAATAAAAGATGCCACCCAAAATTTAAACCCTTACTAAAGCTTTATGATTGAAATCAAGAAATTCAGTGTGCAAGCCTGATTCAAATAGTTTGTATTGGCTCATTAATTATCATAAATATGCATTACTACCGGATATCATCAAATAAAGTTTATGGGGTCTGGAAAAATTAGTTTAGAATCCTTATGCATTGAAATAGCAAAAATAAAATAAATTTATAATAGAATAAGGAAGTCATACTTGCTAGTCAGATAAAAAAGACAAGTCATAATGATAACGAAAATATGGATTTGGCAGATGCATTTAATCAGTAGGTTAATTAGCAGTTAGCAGTTAAAAGATAATGATCTTTGCTCAAAGGTCCAACAGTGGCAGTCATAGGATTTCAACTCATAACCTTTTAGTCTGCAGCACAGAACTGTACCCACTATTGCTACCCAGAGCAGTGCTTCCTGCTCTGATACATTCTTCCTCTTTATGTCAAAGACTGAGACAGATAAGCAATGGTCTAAAACTGGCCATTTGGCACAGCTGCCATCCTTCTTGCTACTTCGTGATGACACATTAAAGAAAGCTGAGCTCAATGGAAAACACAAAGTTTTGAAACTCTGGCTCGGTTTTAAAGATGTCTCACATGATTTTTTTTTGCTCCAGCATTGGGCAGTATTCCAATCCAGGAGGCTGAGTTACTTGGACCGAGGTCATATGTTCTGAATTTGGATGAAGCACTTGTCAGCTCTTTTCCAGCAAGAGTGCTGGAATTGTTTCCTCACTGTGAGGTTTTATGAGGGCCGGTTTGCATGTTTCCATCTGAACCCGATCATCAAGGCCTGTTCGCCGTGCGGTTATTATCAAGCAACGCCGGCGAATTTTCTTGCAGTCAGTCTTTCCATGCAAAAACCACAAGACACTTCAACTGCTGTGCAGCAGGGCTAAAATATAAAACCAGCACTTGGAAAAATACTTTCGACTCCTGGGCACATGGGTTTGTCAACATCATGACTTCGCTGATTTTGTTTCTTTTTTTATTGATATGAACTGCATTCACATGAATATGTTTGTGAACTCACTGATAGCATGTAGCAGATGTGTATTTTCGGTCTTAAGAAAACAAAAATGGCAATTAAAGGACTACGTTTGGGGGGAAAAGAGAAGAAAGAGACAGCGTATGATTTAAAAAAATGCAACAGAAATATAAAGGAATAAAATGTATTTGTAATTATTAGTTTGTGTGTGTGTGTGTGTGTGTGTGTGTGTGTGTGTGTGTGTGTGTGTGTGTGTGTGTGTGTGTGTGTGTGTGTATATGGGTCACGCCATTCCTGCACCGTTTTAGTACTGTTTTTAATGTACACCCATCAACTTTTTCAGATGAGTCATAACAAAATAATACTCTGGATATACAATGTAAAGGCATCAACACTTGAAATATTAATTTACTTTCCTGCCTACCTGCAGAAACTCCTTCATTGTCTGTTTTTTTTTAGCTTTTGACTTGGATTTGCGTGCCTTCTGGATAAATTTTATTTCTAAATTGTGCATCAATGCGGAAGGAGCCCTAAAACCTTCAGGGGTGTTGCTTGGACAGATACAGAGACCAATATATTTAATAGAACATTTGTCCAAGTCTTTCTTTTTCAATCTCTATTTTTCTCTCTATAAGGTAGGGTTTTATCATTTTTATTGTTTTACATTTCATACACTCTGCCATTCATTTTCTCTCCTACTTACTTATTGACTTACCTGTAATATACACAATAAGCCAAATTTGGTGTACCTTTCAACATGCACTTGAGCAACACAACTATGCAGCTAACAAGTAAGGGAAGTTTCTAGCTACCAGGTTACCATTGTGCCTATTGTTTGATCATGTGTGTACCTTAAAAGAAATCATTTTATTTGAAATATGGGAATATTCCATTAATGTCCAAGTTTATAAACAAAGTGCCAGTGTGGCTACGGGATTTTTGTTTCAACCAAGCACAAAACACCAGTGATTTAAAGTTAATAGAAACTATACAAGCAAATCTAAACTTCAGGCAGAATCAGGTATTGCTCATGATTGGTTGGTTGAAAAGAAAACCTGCAGCCACACCAGCTGTTTGCAGATCAGATTGGACTCCAGTGGTATAATCCTACCTTCAAAGTTCATGCCAAACCTCCTACATAAGTCTGATGCTCAGACAGAGGGGCACCAAACTGTAACCTCTTTTTAGGAATCGTGCTAAATACCCACCCCCCAATGTACAATCATCACTGCACAAGTGTATAATACTGCCACGACACACTTTTCTCCATCGGTTTATCGCAGAATTGGATTTG
>NC_139586.1:21399948-21444948 GCF_946808225.1 Silurus aristotelis
GGCCCGGGCACGCTGCCACTCCCATTCATGCTGCTGTTTTTGTTCCGCGATGCTCGGATCATAGAGAAATGCTCAGCCGCCGAGATGATTTCCCTTCGAGCCATGGCTACGTCTTCCCTCCTGCCCGTCACTACAAACACGGGCTCCTCCCCTCGCACAGGAGTCTTAATGTAGGTGTTGGTCTTGGCACGCAGGGCTTTAATCTTACAACCTAAAATTTGACAAATGACAAAAAGATAGAATTAAAACCAAAATAATAAACATCGATGAAACTTTGAACTTGAACATCCTACACCAGGACTGCATGACGTTACAAAACAAAATATTATGACTGTATTGCAACACATGATGACTATGTGTAGTTATGTATTAGAACCGAGTGTACTGTAAAGCTGTGATGCGTCATTTGGGGCTGGTTTGTGTCATTAATCTCAAAACATTCGCAATTTATTACAGTTTTTCAATAGCTTGAATTTTCTGTGCAGTCCTGCGGTGCATAATGTAAGCGAAAACGCCTTTCTACGAGAGCCAAACAAAAGCAAACCAAAAGTAGCAGAAACAGACAAAAGAGGTTCAGGCAGCACATGCATTAAACGGTATTAAAAACAAATCCTAAACTTGACATCTACGGGATGTGACGAAACACAGGAAACGTCCTACACGCAAACGGTTGCACGCTCATGCATGCTGTTCGATCTAGGAACAAATGTAGGAACGACGATCCGCTTCGTTTTTTGCACACCATAAATTCAAACCACATGCTCTGCTACATGACACACAGTGGTCCAGGTCAAAAATAGCACAGATGGGGGAAGGAGGGGAACAAAATTTGGATTTTCCCTGCTTTCGCATTTTCGCCCAGACAAGAGGGAAGGACCTTTTTGTCCGCTATGTGACTAACTACAAAATGACAAGACGAGAAAAACAATAACACTACAGTTTCTCGAACCTGTGCATAAATTCCCCCTTGAGTGGTGAGTGTGTGTGTGTGTGTGGGGGGGGGGGGGGGGTAATAGGAGTGTTAAAATCAGGACTACACAGACAAACAACTGGCACTGTCTGACCCATCTCAGCCTAAGTGGGCTATCACTCTGGTCTGGTGTGCTTCAGCAGCTTCTCAAGCACCTTTTAAATCTGGTTGCAGAGAAAAGTGCAGTTACACAAAGCAGGCTACTGTCAATGTGGAAATAATAGACCATACTAGTGATCATAATCATCATTAATAATCCCAGCATGTTCATGAAGTTACACATTGTAAAGTATCTCCTCATAATATTGTATTTATTTATTTATATTTAAGATGACAAAGAGGGGGAAGACCTAAGCGTGGTGCAGTCTGGTGTGCCAGAGCAAGAAGAGGCTGCAGAGCAACTCCCTTCCTTCTTGTGAGCCCAAAACAAAGCAAGATCATGCACCAGACTATTGTGTGTGAGACTGCATGGAAATAAACAGTGAATGCCTATGCACGCCATGTGATGCACGTTATAGCGTCATGCATCAAAGGTACATATCATGCATTTATAACATGTGTAAATGATAAGACACCCACGGCTCACTGGGACGCATGGTCATCTAGGGACACCAAAACCAAACTCACCTTGTCTTCCCACGATCTCGGCCACATGCTCGGAGCTGGGCACGGGCACGCACTCGGTCATGTTCACGCTCTTCTTCCGGGGCTCGTTGTCGCACGCGGGGTTCTCGTCCAGGTCGAGGAGGGTGAGGTCCAGCGCGAGCTGCAGCGCTCTTTGGTCGTCCAGGGCGTCGACCCCCTGACTGCCGCCGCCGCTGCCATTCCTCTCCAGCTCGGGGAACAGGGAGCTCGGCATCTCGGGAAGTGCAAAATATTTAAAAAAAATTAAAAAAACAGGAGCAGGGGGAGGCTGGGAAGGGTGGGGGGGTGTTGTTATTTTCTCGGCAGCTTTCTTTGGATATCACCGGACAAAGGAGAGAACCAAGAGTGGAGAGGAGAAAAGAGGAGAGGAGGCTCGGGAAATAAAAGCCCCTGGTGCAAAAATAAAAAATAAAGAAAATCAGTGCTCCCTCTATCTCTGGTCCTGGCAGTAAAAAAATAAATAAATAGAAAGAAAGGGAAGAAGCTGAAGCAGTGCAAATCCGAGCTCTTGATTTTATCCCCCCAGAACGCGTATTCCGAAGGTACTGGGGGTTGTTGCGGTGCCGGCGGTGGTACTAATTCCTCCGAAAATGCCCCTCCCTGCGCTCAGCTCTTTTCCTGTTTTCTCTCGGAGTTTTTTTGCTGCAGACACACAGCAGCAGCGGCACTATACTG
The DNA here is from genome assembly GCF_946808225.1 of Silurus aristotelis. Taxonomy (NCBI): domain Eukaryota; kingdom Metazoa; phylum Chordata; class Actinopteri; order Siluriformes; family Siluridae; genus Silurus; species Silurus aristotelis. The sequence goes on from NC_139586.1 coordinate 21,402,239, forward strand.
GAGAGGGAAGGGAGGGATGAAGGAGGAGGGGAGGGGGGGGGGTATGCTTGCATAACGTCACCGTCCGGGCAGCGAACAGTGGGGGGAAAGAGGCGGGGCTATATACGCGTAAAGCTACCGGATTGGTGGACGTGTGCGCGACGAGTTGCTCCGCCTCGCGCTTGTTTTGCATGAACGGACCGCACTCGGAGGCAGCGCTGAAGCGTGGTGGTGGTGGGAGGAGTTGGGGAGGGGGTGCGGGCGGAGCGACGCCCCGCGCCATGTCATCTGCTTCGATTGGATGCGACGCGTCGTTACATTTGCATGCCTTCGAAACGATTTGATGAAAGGCCGTTTGTGATTTGCATAAATCACTATGATTTGATAGCAGCCCCTCCTCTCCCCGGAAGAAACGGAGAGCGTGTCGGACAGCCCCGCCCTCCTTTGTTGTCCCGTCAAAATCATTACACAGATTTTTGCCAGGCCTTATATATATATATATATTTTTTTTTGTTATAAAATCACGGTCTTTTTTTTATACATGAAAATAATTTAGTGTAGGATTCACTGACAAACTGTATCTTATCATATTAATCCATTTATATAGAATGAAAATCTTACTTTACTCAATTGCCTTTGTTCACCTATTAGACTGATCAGTGTTGCTGTGACTGATCACGTGTCTGGTCAGGTTGTAAAAGTAGGTTGCAGATTACCAGTTCTCCAGACAACTGAATGTGGGTGTTGTAACTAACCTATAGACCCACCATCTTAATGCAAAATTTCTCTATCCATTTATGTGAAGTAAATATTTTTCTAAACAGCTTCTCTGACACGATCACAGGACGTAAGAGGCTTCCCAAATTACATATTCCATTCTGTTATCAATATTCATCTGTTATCAATATTCATCAGCCAGCATATTATTTGTCATGTAAAAATTCATAACCTAAGCATTGTGATTTAATAAACTGACTAACAATTATTAGGTTGCTCACTGGGGAAGTACATGCCCAGACATGCTTTGTCCTGGAGTTCTGTGTGTGTGTATGTGTGTGCGTGTTCGTGTGTGTGTGTGTGTGTGTGTGTGCACATGTCCCCTCTTTCCTTCTCGTTCTTTGTTACTATCCGTCCGCCTCTCTTCCCCTTTGACTCCTAAGGGGTAACTGCTGCGGTCAAGCAAAGATCATTTCCTTGGGATGTTGGGAGTCTGGGACATTGTGCAGTATTTACATGATCATAATTCAATTACGGAACACAAACAAAGAGGAAATTATGCAACATCAGGTTCCTGTATTCTGTGTTTTACAATCGAAAAAGAAAATCCACATTCCTCTCCTTTCGTACTCAAGGATCTAGAAAGTGTCCGGTTCAGATGTGATCAAAATAGATTGGTGTAATACGTGAGTCATGACTTGAATAATGACTTGAAATTGTTCTTGTAGTACATTCTTTGTTAAGTTATGAGACAAAAGATTCTCCAAACTGCATATGGTAATACAATTCTGTAAAGTAATAAGAGAAAGGAGGATGAGTCAAGTGTGTATGTACGTACTTGTTAGTCAGAAAAAAATGTGATTTGACAAATGTTGTAGACTTGCTGACAATACAGCACACAACACACCCAGAAAAGCATATCGGGACATGATACTGGTGTAATAATTGTTATATTGCCCAACCTTAGTTCAAAACAAGCATAAGAAAATGACAAGACTAGTCTGTATATATAGTGACCTAATCCCAAATACATAATTCAATCTGTTCAATATCCATTCAGATGAATAGGCTTGACCGATTAAATATTAACAATGCACTTAGGCAATGTGTTTCGTCCCCTGTATATGAGCTGGAGACGTCCGTGTTTCTCCCAGCAGTTCCCCATCTGGGTGCACAACTACCTTTTGTGGCTCAGGAGGTGGTGTATTGTGTGGGGGTGCTCTTCTTCTTACACAAAGAAAATCTCAAACCAATTCAGTGGCATTGAAATGAGAAGCGGCTTCTTTGTCACCTCGAGCCCTGGGAACAATAGCTATGCTAATTCGAACTGCCCCTCTAAACCTGAGTATGTGCTTCAAGCATCTCTTATTTAATGCTCACTCCTTTTTTTTCCTTCTTCTACTTTTTTCAAACCCCCCCATTTTTTTCCGTTGGGAAACATCTGGAGGAGCATTATGCAAACTCCACATGTATGATCTAGGAGGTGTTTACAAAAGGCCGTTCTGATTCGAGATCCGGAATGGAAAGTGTATGCATGCTACCAGGCTCTGCAACATTACAGCGTGTCCTGTTGAGACTGGGAAATAATATTTTATTGGGCACTTGTAATGCAACTACGTTGGACACTAAAATACTAAAACATTTGCCACTGCAATGGCGTATTCATGCACACAAAAACTAAAATACTGAAAGAGTAAGTACTTTTAAATATTTAATTGTGTAATTCCACCCTTATATACTCAGAGCAGTAGACTAGTACTCATGTAACTATTTCTAAATATTAGCTTACATATCCAATAGCAATCAACAGCACTCCCAGTCTGTGGAAAACAAAGGGAGTTCAACCTCTGTTACGGTTAACTGCTTTTCAGCCAGTCAGTGCTTCCCTCTTTCTCTCTCACAGACACACACACACACACACACACACACACACACACACACACACACACACACACACTCAGAGCAGAGGTTATCTAAAAACCACCCTATCCATTCTCCAAGATCCTTGTAGGACAGTTCAAGCATTTCTGAAATAATTCAAATAAAGAAACACAAGACTGAACAATAGTATCCTTTATTCTAATATGTATGTGCTCATATTCCTCCAATGCTGCATTGTGCACATCATATCGAAGTGCACACGGTATCCCAATTTTTTTCCTCCCTTTTTGCCTTAAACTCCAGATGGGATTTCGCCTACTCTGCCATGAATACATGAATACATCATACAAAATTGTGTTTAGTTTGTGTGTATGTGTGTGTGTTTAAGCAAGACTATATCTCCAAATTGTTTCCCATCAATATTTATCATTTTGCGAGCAGCGTCCATTTAAATCAGGTATGAGAAATATTTGGCACAAGCCTGTTAGCACAGTCGGCAGATTCGCTCTTTTGTTCTCAGCTCGCACAAGAAGACAAACGCAGGTGAACCGTCCCTAAGGATGAGTCTATTCAAATAGCACTAATCAAACATAAATACATCTCTCGAGTCACCAGACTGCTCCATGTGAGCATATGTGCTTTCTTCACTATTATATAACATTACTATAATTGTTCAGTTTGCTAGCTGAGGCTACATATTTACCAGCAGCTATCTTCCAGTATACCCTTTTCTACATTCCTTTTGGTATTAAAATGTGTTATTGTGGGGCAGTTGGGCAAATGTTTTGAACAATTCGAGAATATATTTCAAGAAAGAGTCAGCATACATGTGAGCGATTTAAACCAGTAGAACAGGATCTATGATTTCGAGAGGAACTATTCTAGCAGAGAGGACTGTTCTTATCCCAGTATGTGACTGGTGTATTATGGCAATTTACCTCAGAATCTGAATCACCTTTATTGCTGAGTATCATGGGTTGCAAGTACAGGGAATTTGTCATGGTTTGCTGGTGCTATAAAACATAATAGAAAAAAAAAAAAAATTGAAGTAAGAAATAAGGACAGAAATTGCACCAACACACCAAGGCAGCCATTTGCGGCACCATCTTGGTGGTCTTGGTATGGTAATTCTTTGTGGTTTTGCATTGTCAGCTTTTAGCTGGATCTTTCCCATATTAATATATGTGCTGCCATAATAAAGATTCACATCATGTCAAAATCTGGGGTATTTGGAAGCTATTTCAGTTTGAATGAACACAAAGATGATTTATTAGCCAGTTAGCCCCCCTAAAAAAAAACAGTTAATTAACACAATTCAATAATTTAAATAACATTGTAAAAAAAGAAACATGTACCTAGCATATCTGTGCAGTTGGAGTTTGCTTAGTTATTTAGCTAGCTGTAACAACTAGCTGGTTTGGCAAACAGTATTCTCTTCAAGCCAAAGTAGAAGACAGAGAAAATCAGCAAAACAAATTAGTTATGTGGCAAATGTAATTTCGGGATAAACCGGGGGCACGAGATTCAAACCGCGGTAAAGCGGGGGATTACTGTACCACAGGACTATCACTCAATGAGAGCAAAGACCAGACAAACCATGTATTTAACTCTGTCATTTGAATACTAGTAATATTATTACATTTTAACATGGCTAATTTCATTTTGGGTTTATGAACACTGTGCTTAAAAATGCAGAGTAATCTTTTATCTTTAAATAAATATAGTATATGCTATAATATAGTATAGCATACTGATGGTAAGTTCCAGTTAGCATTATACAAGGCAGGGCTCTGACAATTAAATCCAAACAACTACATGGTGAATACATGAGTTTTAAATCTCTATTTTGTTTATGAAAGGTTTGAGGAATGTTGTTGAAGATGGACACTGGATTGTAACTGATGTTTGCTGACTGGCATTAACTGTTTTTACTGAAAAAAGGAAGATTAGTGGGGCAGGTTAGCGAGGTCCTTCGAGCTTTAAACTTCTGCTGGGAGAATAGAAAAAAAAAGAGTCACGCTTCTGAGTGCACAGGGAGCAGGGTAGCGGAGTGTTTGGGGAAATACAGCAGTCAGTGGACTCATGTTCTCACTGAGATCATCTTTTTTCCCCTCTTGAGGGCTGTGTGTGCGTGTGTTAGAAAGAGAGAGTGGCAGGATGGGGAAATACATCAGATTTGCAGCTCTAGTTGCCCTCTTAATCCACATTCATTGATGGGTTTAAAGTGTGTATGTATGCAAACATGTGTTTTTGTACATGTTGTAATCTGTTCCATTGAAGAACTCCTGCGTTATACACTTTCATAGCTGACATACACACATACAAGCTGAGCAGCATCACATTTTTTTCTTTATCATAAAGCTATTTATGATTATGGTTGGTCTAATTTGGTGTGTTTGTGTGCATCCATGCATTCCACATGGAAGAGGTATAGAAGTGGACCATATCTGCAGTGGTGCAGGGAGTGTGTGTGTGTGTGTGTGTGTGTGTGTGTGTGTGTGTGTGTGTGTGTGTGTGTGGGTGGGTTTGCGCGCGTGCACTGACACACTGAACTGGAGTGGCACTGAATCTGCCACATCCTATTGGCTGCCTGCCAGACGGCTGGAGAAGCATGCAGCAGAACGACAGGACAGCTGGGGCTGATCCCCCATAATGCACCACTCCTCCTCCACTCACCTTACGCCGCCTAATCCATCCGTCCACCTCTCCACCTCCTCCTCTACCTCTCGTTCTCATCCGTGTTATGAATACTGCTGCGGAATTTCGCTCACTGTATGACCCGGCTCGAATAAGTCTGACTGAAAGGAAGGTCGTCTGGGGAGGAGAAAGAGGGAGATAAATAGAGAGTGAGAGAGAAAGAGAGACATGGGTAGAAAGGTGTAAACCAGAAGACGTAAATCTATGCATTTAGTAACCTGCAGTTTAAATGTCTTATTACCTGTTTGCGTTGTTTGCGTTTATGTGTACATGTGCTGCATTTTCTGCATCAAGGAGCTCTGAGGAAAGTAAAAAAAAAAAAAACAGAGCTTAGGAAAAAGAGGTAACTACAAAGGTAAGAGGTGCTAATATAAGAAATAAATAGATCAAATATACATATTTGCTGACCTCAAATATGTGATTAATGCTTTGCTATATGGTTAAAGTTTGGATTCTGCCTCATGTGGAAAAAAAAACATTTGTTAAATGAATAAAAACATAAATACTGAATCATTATTACGTTTAGGTGTACAGAAGGAAACTAAACATGCGGAGCAGGAAGTGCAGAAATAGAGCGCTAATTACACTCCTAATGAGCAGGACAAGCTGTGCTACTCTTGCTGAAGGCTCACTGGGCAAACAGTGCCAGCCGTGCCAAGTTCAGCCACCCCGTAACACAAATGGTGAAGAACAATAAGGAGTGTGTGTTACAGTTCAGCTCTGTATTACGTTCGAACTGCACGCTGTTTCACACAGTCAAGTGTTTACAGCTGACTAAGTGACTAGAGTGTGTGAGGGATTTATGAATTCTGTCTTTGTCTGTCTGACTGGAAAAAAATAGGCCCTCTGTTATAGCACTGAGGAACCCCAGCACAGGAAAGAAGGAAAAAGGAAGTGATGTAACAGTCGTATGCATGCTGTTAAGTTACAGGGGACAAATACTGCTCGGCATGGAGACACACACATGTATGGGGAAAGATCTGATTGCACAAAGCAGTGTGTTAGCTTTAATATCAAAAGATAAACTGACTTTCTGGCTTAAAAAAAAAAAATACCTTTACTTATTTATATAAAGTCTTTTTGGGTATTGTGTGTTTCACAACATATATTTCAATCAGAAGGGTGTATGGACTAAACTATTGAGTCTAGATACACATATTTACATAATCTCACAGATATAAGTAGTGGCATTTCATTATACCTCTTACAGGCATACATTTATTTTACTACACTGGTGGGATTTGTTATTGGGACAATAAAAGGTAACTTTCATTATTGTGAATGATGAATTCATCATTAGTATGTGCCTGGGCAGGATCACAGTGGTTTAAAAAATGCAGCTAGTTTATATAACTGTGTGAGATGGATTAAAGACCAGTCAGATAAAAATCTATATAGCCCTTTATGAAAGAAATAAATAAATGCAGTCTTTTAGTTCTGGCTATCTCCAGTATTGATTTAAATTACATATACAGTTATCGTTATTTGGAGCACTAAATAAATATTATTAATATCAACTAATTTAGATAGACATAGCCAAATTCACCACTGTCTTATTTTGCCACCAGAGACACAATAACAAGATGTGGGTACTGTTGTGCAAGTTTACACAATTGGACTGAACCTGAATCAGCCTTTCCAAGCTTAAATCTTACAGCATGCCTAACTATGATTCGCTCTTCAGATATAGCATGTTTACAATCTACTTTAAGGCAGATTCCCAGAAGTTCAAAATTAAGCAAGTTGCAAATAGTTGACAACATCCCCTCAAAACAAACATCATTATCTCAGTTAGCGTGCATGCTAATGGCAGACTTACCGCTAACACTCAATAAATGACCAGATTTACGCCTAACACTCAATAAACGTCCGAATAAAGTCCAAAGATGTACTGACATTTCCAAGCCTGGAAACAAAAGCACGCACGGACATTAACTTGTTTTGGCGGTTTTTTCTTCAAAGAATTCCTTGTTCATAATCACGGGTTAGCAGCAGAGCTAACAAGTTTTGTTTTTTTTGTGTGTGTTTGTGTGCCCAGAAGCTTATCCCCCAGGTGTGGTTTTCTGGCTTTTCACTACTAAGTGCAAAAATATAAAACCAATGTGGGTTTTTGGTTCATTCGTTGTGGAATTGGGATCAAGTCTCACTAGAATGCTGAACACTTTAATGGCTACTGGCAACTTTTCTAACCACATGTCAAAAGATAAAGCATAAAAACACGGATAACACTTAAGAAATTAAGTTTTAAGTTTGATTTGGCAAACGTGTGCCACGCAATGAAAGAAAAACAGATTCAGATACAAATGAGAAACACACACACAGAAAGACAAGAAGACTAAGAGAGGACGTTCTCACTTAGGCAAAGGCTGTGTTTTGAGACAGTTTGTAGAGCTTGCAGGTCAGATATGAAGTTCCACTGACTCCAGGCTGCATTGATCGGATGCTTGGGAGGCTTCCAAATCAGCAACGCAAACGATCAGATCAGCTTCCAAAAGGCAACAGCAACAATAGGAAGCCTAAGGTTATAGCTGTGAATGTGGGTTTATATGGATTATATGGAATGTGGATTTGCCTAATTTATTTAATTATAAAATTTAAAAAAAGGTAAATTCAGTATTTAGAATTCACTGGGATGATGTAGAATACAGGTTATTTTATACATGTATTACAGCCTGACTAGATCTTATAGTCCAAATGACTAGAGCTTATATACAATATCAACTAAAACCACCTGATTGTTTTTTTTTATTTTTTTTTTGTTCTTGTCACAGTGCACTTGCCACACCATACAATATGCCACAATGCGTGTTGGGCACACACTGTTTTATTCCACTTTTGACTGTGGTGGTATGGAACAAACGTAAGAGCTATGTATATCATAGCATTTTCATAAATTTCTAGTTTCTCAGTAAAACAACAAGATGCACATTTTTGTCTGTTCAGGACAGAGAAAAAAGAAAGCAGGTAAAAGAATGAAAGTTTGTAGTTGGTTCAAGGTAAGTTTAAATTTTTTTAAAGCTTTACACATTAGATTAATTGTATATAAATAGTTAAAGTAAATAGTTATGAATGGTATAAGGTAGTAAGGCACTGTGCATGGCCTAGCTGTATAGTTTATGACTGTGGTGTGGCGTCTACATGCATATAAACCATTTTGCAGTTGGTGCATATGCATACAAACCATTTTACAGAATCAAAATGACTGAAAATCAAAAATGCATTGTAACTATAATATGACTTTTATGTATAACTTATACATATGCTTCATATTCCTTTGTGACGTGATTCAACTTGTAAAGAGAGCGAATGAGGTCATTGTAGTACACTACAGCTTCCAGAAGGGGGAGCGCTGCAAAGTAACCATGCAGACAGAACAAAGACCAGAAGCACCATGCCTGAAACAAAGACTTCCCCCCAAATAATCTGGTCTTGGTTCATGCTCTCTGCGGAAAAACCTTGCTGTCAACACCTACTGATCCTGGCTTTCAGGCGTAAGCTGCCCTCCCTCATCAAGGCTGTTATGTAGAGCAGAAATGTTTTGCTGGTAAGGTAAAATCTCAGGGAATTTACTTTAAAATCATGATGTTGGGATACAAAGAAACTGGTTATTTAGGACTTCAATGGGGAAAAGTAAAAGGCGAGGGGCCACCATTTATATGACAAATCTAAATCAGCATGTTTGCTTGTCCTTGAAGATTGTTCAGTATGTATTTCTCACAATAATCCCCCCCTCCCTCCCACTTTTTTTTTTACTTTTAATATGATCTAGCGACCCACAAAATTCCCACAAAAGTGACAAACAAATTTCAACATTTTCAAAGGACACAACAAGAATGCGTTGTATAACTTTTCATAATGCATGCAACTGTTCATAAAGTAGCCAAAAACACATTCAAATGCATGTTCAAAAGAAATGATCATGTGGGTGTGTCGTGTTAATGATTCAGTGGACGTGTTTAAATTTTGGTTACCGTTTGCCAATAATGTGTTCTTTTAATACATTTGTATTTATATAATAATGTTATCGTGTATGTAGAGCATATAATTTAGTAAAAGTGCATAGCTCTGCAGAATCTTTTCTAATTGTTTCATTGTGCCACATAAAACAGCACAGAGTTGTATTGACTCATCGGCTTCTCTAAATGCATAACAGTTTGGGTTCTTTCCCAAACTGTTTTTCCTGGTTCCTGGTTCCTTCAATTCTGCCTTCACTTGAACTAGAAGACCCAACATGTTCATGACAATGCCCCTGTGTACAAAGTGAGGTTCTTGAAGATATGCTTTACATGGGTTGGAGTGAAAAATCTTGAGTGGCCTGCTAGATATCTGACCTCAGCCCTATTAAACACCTTTGGGATGATTTGGAACACTGACTATACCCCAGGCCTCCTCACACTACATCAGGACCTGATTAATTGTGGCTAAATGAGCACAAATCTCCATAACCACACTTCAAAATATCGTGGAACAGAAGAGTTGCGGTTATTATAACAGCAAAAAAACATTATTTTGTGGTCAGGTGTCTACAAACCTTTGTCCTTTATAGTGTACCTATAGAATATGAGAAGCAGCCTATTCCTCTTCCTTTGTATTGTGAATAAAACCCATGTGAGCAGGACTGTTCCCTGTTTCACTCTCCTACAACACTCTATTAGGCCAAGTCTAAATTAGCTTTGGTTTTAATAGTTTTTGAAGATTTTTAAGGTTGCCTGTTTTATAGCCCTTTTCGGCACTTAAAGCTGCAGTAATGGTACAAAAGGGCAGGTGGGTTTTAGCGGCTCACCTTTTACATTTATTGAATTTAGACGGCAGGGTGACTGCTCAAATGAATGGCTCCCTTTATTCCTCATAATGGCCTGGGCTGCACTTAAAAAACGAGCTTGGTTACACCAGCAGTGAAGCCATGTTGTTTTAATGATGAGGAACATACATGTTTTGAGTGACTCTCTCATGCACGCAGACACGTGTGTGGTTGTTTCTGGACTGATCTGCCCAGATATGGTCCCAAAATTGCCACTCATGAATCACACAGTTAAATAAATAGCATCTCTGGGGGACAATCCGCCAGGAAGCTCCATTAAAGGCAATCCCCTTTATGATTATAGCTTGAGCATAAAAGCCAAGAGCTGATAGTTTTGTACATGATAATGAGTCAGAGAAAGTGAGAAAGAGAGAGGGTGAGAGAAAGAGAGAGATTTCCAAGAACTCAGCCATAAATGAATTGCAAATTTTGTATAGGTTGTAATGGATAAATGGTATTAGTCATATATTTTTTTGCAGTTTGAACAGCACGACTAGCAAATAGCAAATAAACTTTCCTTTTGAGACAGTACAATATATAACATTTTCATTCAGTTCATTCAATTATTTGATTCAGACAGCAATTCAATATAAAAGAATATGATCCAGTATTGGGTAAACAGTTCCTTTTTTAGGAGCGTTTGATTTAAATTAAAGTAAACAATATGTCTTCTAGTGAAAAAAGGCAGACATCGAGGCCACACCCCCTTCACTTGAAATAATAAACAGAAAGGACACACCTCCTTGACTTGGATTGATAGACAGAGAGGATTCACCTTCATTACTTTGAATGACAGACAGAGAGGACACACCTCCTTTACTTGGAATAACAGACAGAAAGGACACACCTCCTTTACTTGGAATAACAGACAAAGAGAACACACCTCCTTTACTAATGACAGACAGAATGGACATACCTCCATTGCTTGAAATGACAGACACAGAGGACACACATCCTTCACTTGAAATAGTAAACAGAGAGGACACCTCTTCTTCACTGGGAATAACAGACACTGAAGCCACGCCTCTTTCACTTGTAATTGAGACAGAGAGGACACATGTCCATTGCTTGAAATGACAGACACAGAGGCTACACCTCATTCACTGAGATCTGAGTTTCATAATCAATTCAACATAGTATGTTTACAGGGAAGTAGTAAATCAACTGTGAAAATTGCAGAACATTGTCTTATTTAAAAAAAAGTGTATATATTTTTCACTCAAAAAACACAGTTTCACAAGTGCAGTCTGGGCAAATTAAGACACTAATACGTTATCTATATCATCTTTATCTGCATCACTGAATCTTTCTACAGTATTTGTATAAGCTGCCTCAGTAATAACTTGAGTGTAAATGTACACGTCTTCTCATCTGTAATTACAGCCTTACATAATTTAGTGTCTTGTACTTGCAGTTTCTCAAAGGAAAATCAACTGCGGCTCAAGAAAAGAAATGCACAAAGCAAAATATTGAGGAAGAGAGGATGATGATGTGGACAGAACGATGAGATTTGTAGATCAGCAAGAAGCATTTTTTCCCCATTAAATCTAACTACATGGAAGCAGATGTTTTTAAACTGAAACTGTTATTTTGTACAAATACTGACCATACCCCACCCTAGTATGATTTTTTGTGTTCCACCATATGATTCTGAAACCAAATTTGCCTTCTCAAAAATACACTACACTGACCCATATATGCATTAAGACCAACCTATTCCCTATTCACTTCTCTTGTTGAAATTTTAATAAACTTCACTTTTCTGGGAAGGTTTTCCTCCAGATTTTGGAGCATTGCTGTGGGGACTTATGCTTGTTTAGCCACAAGAGCATTGTTGAGATCAGGCACTGATGTTATGAGAGGAAGCCTGGGGTGTTCCAGTTCATCCCGAAGGTATTCAATAAGGGTTGAGGTCAGGAGTCTGTGCAGGACACTTGAGTTTTCCTGCTCTACCTTTGGCAAACCAAGTCTTCAAAGAGCTTGCTTTGTGAACAAGAGAATTATGATGGGGGTTCAGTCTCTTAGCTCCTACTTAGTTCTTAGATAAGGAAAATTCAATTTTAATACTATTATCTACAATGCATGCTTTAGTATGACAATTTTCAAATTCCTAAAACATGCATTCCAGATAATAGTGTGTGTCTGACTTGGTTTTAATCCTCAGCTGTCCACATAATTTCAACCATTTTGTTAAAATTCTCTGGTTCTGCAGTATAAAATGAAATGAAATGCTCACTTTAAGCTGATTTATTGTTATTGTGAGCAAAATCAGGCCACAGCCAAGTTCAGATCGTGTCAAGGATTCTTCAGTGTGCCCACTGCTATATTGCCAATCTAAAATCCATCAATAGGAGAAGATAAAAGGATTACCCATGGGTAGGTAGTGGCAATAAGACGTTACACTATCACTATATGGACAATCATGTGAACACTGACCACCAAAAAATTTACATTCCATTCCACATTTAGTGTGTATTTGTGGAGATTTGAGCTCATTCAGCCATGAAAGTGTTTGTAAAGTCAGGTACTAATGTAGGGTGAGGAGGCCTGGGGTTCACTCAGTGTTAATCCCAAAGGTGATCAATAGCGTTGAAATCAGCGCACTATAATAGAGTTCTATATCTTTCACATCACCCCATTTAAACCATGTCTTCATAGAGCACATTTTGTACACGTTTTGTTTGGTCTCCTTGTGCAATGAAGGGAAAATGTAATGCTAAAGTCCAAATACATCCTATAAAAGTGTGTGCCCCTTTTGTAGTTTGGGGAAAATAAATCATATGCCTGGAAAAGTCAAGTATTCTAAAACTTTTGCCTATATAGAGTACCTTTATTACCTCAAGATCATGATACATTTTTTAATCAATCTTAGATTCTAATATGGAGAATATGTCATGGCACAGTTTGTTATAGAATCAGTCAAGATTTTATTTGGATCATGTCATGCATAGGCCCTGGTAACAATCTTTAAACAATAGCACTCCTCAAATAGAAAAGAAAATCAGATCCATTTAGATTCACTGACTCACAATCACTTTCCTGTTGTGAATCGATGCAGCTTTATTGAACACAAAAAAGAGCAACACAAATCGGTCAATCTAAAAAACAGTTACCATGTAAAAGTGGGTGACCGAACAGCGCTGTAATGTGAAAAGAGGACAAATTGTGATCTAAATGCATTGCTAGCAGAATTGCAGACAAAGAAATGGGAGGTGCTAAAAAGGCCTTTGGCAATGTGTGTAATGTAATTGTCACTCACAGGTTGTGCAGTTACAAAAAAATGTACAGAAATGTCTAATGTCACTGCAAAATCAATAAGCAGAGACGCCAGGAGCAACACTGAAGTGAAATGAAGCACTTGCGCTTCCACAAGCACTGATTCAGATGTTTACTGTGAGATAGAGTAAGAGTCTCTCTCACACACACACAAAACCAAGTAAACAAACACATACACATAAAAAGTGGCCATAGAGTGCTTCTTGATTCCAGGCTTGACATTGTTGTCCTGTAATGATCCACTTTCAGAAAGCCGGGCCAAATAACAATCTCCTCGGTCTGTGCTTCCATCTCACCATCCTTTGAGCACTTTATCTCCAATCTCTCTCAGTCCTCTCATCCAGCTCCTTCTCATTCTTCTCCACCTCTCCCCCAACCCGGCATAAACTCAACTGGAAAGAACACCACGTTATCAAGAAAACAAAAAACGAGAGTGTATGTTACAGGGTCTGTGAGTAATTTGGCTTCATCATATACTCACATGGCTGAGCTTTAGCAGAACTGAATGAAATACACACTTAAACAAACATTTAATTCCTAAATTTGAGATGAAAGCAGAAAGCACTTCTTGATTTAAACTTATTGATTAAAAACAAGGAGATCGTGAGTATAAGCTAAGCATAAATTTAGATTTTTGATAAATTGATACAAAGACACTGGCTAAGCTAGTCAGCAAGCAGAACACAGTAATAGCTAATAAATTAGATGCTAGCCATAGTAATTATTTTATGTAAAGAAGCTAGCCATGTTTGTTAGCTATATATAGCAAATGTTGAATAATATATTTTGTTTTTTACAAATGTGCTCGCAAACTGCTAATAAATTCTGCACTATAAACCCAATTAAGTTATATATAGTGGGGTACACCATAATATTGATGTAATTTAAAAATGTTTGCCATTAACTTCTTTAATCTTTAAGATCTTTAATCTTGACCAAGAACAATAAGGACATGCTGAAAAAAAGTTGTAAGTGCAAATATTAAACAGCCCAGAGAGACAGAAAATATATGTAAATGCATAAATGTAAACAGTTGGTGTGACTGCACCTCAGAGTTACATTAAGCTCCATAAGTGTTTGTCTCCAAAAGAACATTATGTGGTGGCTAAGATGGTGTGGTGAAGCGAAAGATGTTTTATGTCTAAGGATTATGCATGTCTTCTTTAGCAATATAGGACACACACACAGCGCGTGCGCACACACACACACACACACACACACACTGCCCTTTGTCTGTTTCTCCCCATTCCTCCTACTCAGATGCATCTCGTCCAGGCTGTTTGTAGAGGAGTTTTTTATGAAATCCATCGTAGCCTCTAAGAGGAAGAAGGGCAAATTCGGGTATATAAACATTCTTTTCCTTTCATTAGTCTTCAGAAGGAAAGCATTGGAGGAGGGTTAGGTAAAAGAGAGAAAGATATAGAGAGCAAGAGTAAAGAGAGAGAGATCATGTGTTCCACTCCTGCTGACAATTCTCTCTCTCTCTCTCTCTCTCTCTCTCTCTCTCTCTCTCTCTCTCTCTCTCTCTCTCTCTCACTTTCTCTTTCTCTCTCTCTCTCTCTCTCTCTCTCTCTCTGTCTCTCTCCCTCTCTCTCTCTCTCTCTCTCTCTCTCTCTCTCTCTCTCTCTCTCTCTCTCTCTCTGTCTCTCTCTCGCTCTATTTCGTTCTCTTTGTGGTATCTGGCCAGGAACCACGAGAAGGTGTGTGGGTGGAGGAGCTGGATCCATCAGGGAGAAGACAGGAGTCTTTTTTTTTTCCAGTTCCCCTCTCTCTATGTATCTCTCCCCCTGTTTCTCTCTCCATGTCTCTTACTCTCAGTGGTAATTGAGAAGTTGCCTGGCTGGGACTCAGCCCAGATGGAAATCATTCTGGCATGTGGAGAAAAAAAGAGGAACGAGAGAACAAGAGAGAAACGCTGGGAAAGAGAGAGATGAGCCCAAACTGATGTCCTTGGCTCCTAATTGAACAGGATCTTGCAGATCTCGCGACTGCTGCAATGACTTAACCTTGATCGTTACAAATTTACAAGGAGTCTGCGGTTAGGGCAGCTCACAATTTAACAAAGCAGTCTCTGAAAAAGCTTTCACTGGCATGATGAATCCAACGAGACACGTTTTCCTGTGTGATACTTAATCCATCACAGTTTAATTTGATACAGAACATATAGGTAAACCGATTCATTTGGCGGATGCTTTATTCAGAGTGACTTATAAATGAAGCAGAAGCTAATCTTTGCATTGAGCTGGGCAGTTAAGGGTTAACCTTATGTTCACACCAGAACCAATTTCTCACCTCACATGAATAAACAGGATTCATTCATAATAGCAGTTCAGGTATTTTCTATTTGACTGATGTGTCTTACACTTTGTGAAAAAAAATAAAGAACAAAAGAAAAAAAAATCATTTTGATCGATTTTGTAATGATGAGTTACACCAGATCCCCCAACCACTGGGTCAAAAATTAGTACTGGGCCTTGGGATAAGAGCTGCTACCCTGCCCAAAGAACATTTTAGATGTATAAATGTATAGATATGACACTGGATGCAGTTGCCCTTGAGATTGAGGTATAATTTCACAGTTTCATATAAATTTATATATAAATACATAAAGTGATATGTAATGTATATGCAGTACTGTGGAAAAGTTTTAGTCAGGTGTGAGGAAATATAAAAATGCTGATAAGGATTATTTATTTTTACAAAATGCAGAAGTGAGCAAACAAAAGAAAAATCTAAATCCAATCGTTATTTGGTATGACTACTATTAGCTTTCAATTTTTACACATGCGCACTTGGTACAAAAGTGAAACTGCACTTGCACAAATTCAGGGATTTTGTAGGATCAGAGTCAGGTGTATGATTAACCAATTAATAGATATATACCACAGGACCACAGGTCCTACACTATGGCAAGACTAAGCACAGTAAGAAACAAGGTAGTTATATTGCGTCAGGAAGGTTTCTCCCCCCATGCAAAGATTTCAAATCAAACTGGGTTTCAAGATGTGCTGTTTAAACACAAAGAAACAGGCAATGTTGAGGACTGTAGACTAGTTGTCAGCCAAGTCAACTTAATGCAGCAGATGAAAGACACATCATGCTTACAACATTTTGCCCGCAACAAGAAACTGGTGGAAACCAATGGGACCCAGGTACACCTACTTACTATTTGGATAACTCTGGCCAGAAGTGGTACTGAGGTTAACTGACTTGACTATTTACGAAAACATAGGAACTGGGGTGCAGAAATAGGGGTTTCAACAAGTGCTCTGGACTGATGAGTCAAAATGTTAAATGTTTGGCTATAGCAGGAGCAAGTTCCTTGCCAAAGGGATGGAAAGCAGTACAGTAATGAGTGTCTGCAGGCAACAGTCAAGCATGGTGAAGATTCCTTGCAGGTTTGGGGTTGCATTTCTGCAAATGGAGATGGAGATTTGGTCAGGATGAACGGTGAAATACAGGCAGATACTTATCCATCATGCAATATCATTAGGGAGGCATCAGATTGGCCCTAAATTTATTGATTTGGATTCTCACCTTAAAAGGTTACAGACCCCTGTGTTAAACCTTGTTCTCCACCACCATCCCCAAAACACCAAATGTCCTCAGGAGGTACCAGTTCGGCACCACAAATATGGAGAATTTGTTGACTCTGTTCTGTTTTTGTTAGTCTTGATTTAATAATTGAATAAGCTACTAAGGAAGAATGCATGTTTCAGTGTTCATATGGTAATAAGTCAATTACAGCTGATTTCCAGGTTTCTCTCAAATTAAGCTTAAAAAATCTGAAATGTTTTTTCCAAGAGTAATTTTTACCCATATTTAATGCAGTAAAGTAATAGATGTCATCAAATCTCTTGTTGAGCAGCTCTCTGACAGGAACCAGAGAAGTTGTTGGACATTGTTTCAAATGATTTGTCCTAAATCTTACTCCTGTTGATGTTTGCCATATTGCTTCACTCCTTATTTAAAAAATTAACCTCTGCTCAGCTTTATGACATCACCTTACTCACACTGCCAATATACACTCTGCTTCTTGTCATAAATAAATGTGAATAGATAAAAAAAATAAAAAATAAAAAAGAATTAGGGGAGCAGCCAACGATAGCATATCAGGTCTTTAAACGCACAGATTTCTATTCACTAAGCTACTACCATAACCACAGCAACCCTATTTTCTTTAATCGCAGATCTATCACTGAAGATCTTCATCATATAATTTGACACAGAGCTCAGTTTTATTGAGATCATCTTGTAGAGCAAGACTAGTAATTATCTTATGAAATTAACCACTACACTGTCCACCTTTTGGACAAGAGGAAATCTTAGAATGGTGTGTTTTACCATGAGTAAAGTCACAAATGCTAATGATTTAACTATAGCACAAAGACCTTTCAGCTTGTTTTTACCAATCGGCAACATTCAGAATGCCATGTTCAAATTAATTTCACAGAAAGTAACTACTGGAGCAGAAAAATGGTTCCTGGAAGTAAATTCAAGCTTTCAGTCGGAATTCCTAGAAAAAATCCTGCAGTGTGGGTACATGCCTCATCTTATTAGAATCTTAGTTTTATTTTAATGTCTAGCAGTTTAAGACTATAGAAAGAATACCGAAAAACAGATATGTCTCACATTATATGAAGCAGTTAGAGAAGGTTGTCTTAGAATTTGCCTGATAAAAAACTATATAAACTATATAACACCTGGTTATTGCACTTCAAAGACAGACAGACAGACAGACAGACAGACAGACAGACAGACAGACAGACAGACAGACAGACAGACAGACAGACAGACAGACAGACAGACAGACAAATAGATAGATAGATCTAAGAACCATGTCTGAAACATCACAAGTTTATGAAGCACAGCAACCTCGTTTTGATAAATTAAATAATATATATCTCGCCACTTTGAGCTATGCATGTGAGCATTAAAGCCAGGTCTGCGTAATCAGCTCCTAAATCGGTGAGCTGAAGCTAAAACGACGGCAGCCTGGCCGAATTCTGGTCTGAGCAAAGAAATGAAGTGTTTATCAGCAACTGTCAGGAAAAAAGTGGAAACAGCCACCGGCATGCAAGAGCAGTTTGGAGAACGAGAGCTCCAATTACAGATGACAGGAATAAAAAGCATGAGGCTGATGCAGGAACACTGGGGTGTGAGAGAGAGCAAGAGGGAGGGAGAGAGAGAGACTGAGAGAGAGAGAGAGAGAGAGAGAGAGAGAAAGAAGGAGAGGGGGCAGGAAAGGATGTGTAGAAACTCTGAATGAAGAGTGGGGAAAGTCCCTTTCTTTTATCCCTATAATGCTGAATCATCAATCCGATGGACTCACTGAACTTCCGTTCAGTCACGGCAGTTGACTCTGAAACAGAGGTGTATTTCAGTATTTTCGAATACTTTGGAACAGCACATATTCAAACAGTCAAAACCCTATGACATATGCTCATTGAGCAGAAATGAAAATACTTCCTGGAAGTACAATGAGGAATACAAGTACAAGTGGAAATGAATCAATGAGGGGGCGGTCATAAATTCGTATTACCGTATTAAAAATTGAAAAATATTTGCCTAAATGATGTCTCCAGAAATTAGTACATTCATGAATGTCATGTTTAAAAAAAAGTTCCATACGATGCCACTAGAGGGTCAAAACCGAAGTGTCATAGAAAGGGGGTTCGCCATTCAGCTCACAAAATGGTTAAACTTGCACTTGGGGAAATTCTGCCTCGTGCCCCCTACTTCCCCGACCTTGCACCCAGTGACTTCTTCCTCTTTCATCACTTGAAAAAACCACTTCGTGGCAGGCCTTTCAAAGAAGACATGAAACTTTTGCTCAAGAACCAAAAAGAAGGATTTTTTAAAGACAGTCTCCACCAGCTCATCTATTGTTTGGAGAAGTGTGTTACCTTAGGTGGAGGATATGTAGAGAAGGACTAAGCTCACAACCAACATTCATTTTCAATACATTATTATAAGTTCCTGAATTTACGAATATACAGCACAACTTATGTGTTTGGAAAACCACAGCATGATCAATGAAAACTGATAAATAGAGAATATCATTAAAATGTTTGACAGAATGTGTTGGACATGTGTGGTCATCTGGGAGAATCCCTCGCCTGGCCATATGGTAGAGTCTTCTGAAACAGACAAGAAAATAATGAAAAATCAATTTTTGATGATTTCTTTCTGATGCCTTTGATGCCTTTATTTTATGAAAATATAGATACATTTCAATCACCAATTTAACAATGTAAAAATGTACTAAAAAACTACTTTTCAAACCTGCCTTGGCTTTTTTGCAAAGGTCATGTTTGCTAATTAAGAAAAACATTAACCAAATGCAGTAATCCTTCACATACTTGCACAGAGCCACTTTTGCCACCACAAAAGACATCAGCCTAAAAACTTCAGTTTATCAAAGGCTTGTCTACATACCAGCTGTCGAATGATGCACATAAACAAACTGTGATAAAATCAAGCTTCTTTGAGCACTAACCACAGTTTTTTATTTTTATTTTGAGCAGTGGAAACATTGTGTTAGATATTCAACAAACAAGCAATTGTGAGAGTGTTTTCAAGGTCAACTGGACGTATGTCCCCTCATATCAAAACGTTTCTCGGGTGAGTAGTGAAACATTTTGTTTTGAACAGATAGAAGTCCAGCTGACTTTCAGATATCTGCAACTGGTTGACCGAGAATCCTTACAGGCTTGTGAATGATGCATTAAAGAAGCTTGTGAAAGGGTTTCTAATGTCAGCATTGATGCCAGGAGCCAAGAGATTTGAAGAATTGGATTGACAGATGTCAAGGGCCTACTGACATGGGGTGATACTACTATTTAGCGTATAAACATACACTGTACTTATCAATCCAGCTGTTTAGCAAGGCAGTGTCTTTCTGAAGTTAAATATACATACAAACAAACTTGATTACATTTGTCTTTTACTTTAATATTAGTCATATAGGAAATCAACAACAACAAAAAAAAAAACACAAATATTTAATGTTGAGAGAAATATATGTATATCTACAGTATGTCTGTATATCTAAGCCACCAGATCTAGTGTCCCAGAGGTGCCTAAGATTAGACTACTATAATTGACAGCAAAATATTAATGTGCCACAGTCCACAAAGTTGAACTGGCATTATTTACTCTTAAATGTATTGCATTCGGCAGATGCCCTTATCTAAAGCGACTTATAAAGCGACTTACAATTGAGCAGGTGAGGGTTAAAGGCCTTGGATGGATATGGATGCTTTATGCAAATGTATATTTATTATTAGTGAAACAGAGCATTAAGACAAAATGTTCTTGTAAATGATTTATGGTAATTATGGTGTTTTAATTATGCAAATCATCAGGACACCAAAGAGAACCTTTGCTATGTTTCCACATGGACGGTTAATCAGGTGATACCAAAGAAACTGTACCTCATCTAACTTTTACACTTTTACATAATCAGAGAAAATGCGTTTTCAATGTGAATTGGTTTATTTAACAACTAGACAGGTTGTTTCATTTATGTGTCTGTGAAGAGAGATGGCAGAGGTTTTCTTTATTTGACAAAAGCACAGCATTTTGTTGTTATTATGAGTGTATACACATTAAAGTGGATCCATTACAGATTCAAATGATGTATTGCTCTTATCTGTACGATCAAAAAAAGACAGTGTAATTTAAGTTGGTTTCGGTGTTACGAGGAAAAAAAATGCCACAAAATGCTTCTATACGTTTGTCGACCCCAGTGGGTTAATTGCTTCATGCCCCCCTATATTGCTAGAGTAGAATTTCCGATTTCACAGTTAAAATACTGTTAACAATATGCATTGTACGTCTCCTTGTTGATAGAGGTCGGCAAAACAAATTAAGCAATAGGTCAAGTTTTGCATTTGTTTATCATTGTTGGTATGAAAATTTGAGAAAAGAGAAGAATCCCTGCCGATGTTAGCCCCGCTTAAATTTGGATTGGATTGCCATGCCTCCAAGGACAGTGCGCATCCTGAGTGAGATCGGGTAGAAAGTTCAGAAGAAAGTTCAGTAAACAATGGTATGTGAATTATAAATGGCTATAGTTCTGCCCTTGATAGTGCTTGTTGTATATAAAATATATGAGAAACATGATGAGCCAGCAGAAACTCACAGACATTGTAGTACTTAACAGTGAACGGGCCATTCACGTAGATTTGGATAAGATAGTTAATTGCTTTGATGGCCTGGTGGACGCTGTTCAGCCCTTTACTAAGGTAGATGGTTTTATACACATTACACTGTGTATATATTTTGCTGATGCAGGTACAAAAAGACACCCACTTTTTGTGCAGATCTTTTTCTTTATATGTATAAATATATATACACAGTGGTGTGAAAAAGTGTTTGCCCCCTTCCTGATTTCTTATTTCTTTGCATGTTGGCCTTACTGTAATGTTTCGGATCATCAAACTAATTTGAATATTAGTAAAAGATAACTCAAGTGAACACAACATGCAGTTTTTAAATTAAGTTTTTTTTTTAATTCAGGGAAAACAAAATCCCAAACTACATGGCACTGTGGGAAAATGTTTTTGCCCCCCTGGTAAAACTGTGGTTTATCACACCTGAGTTAAATTTCTCTAGCCACACCCAGGCCTGATTACTGCCACACCTGTTCACAATCAAGAAATCTCTTAAATAGGACCTGCTTGAATAAGTGAAGTAGACCAAAAGATCCTCAAAAGCTAGACAGCATGCCGAGATCCAACAAATGAGAAAGTAATTGAGATCTATCAGTCTGGAAAAGGTTATAAAGCCATTTCTAAAGCTTGGGACTTCCACAGTGAGAGAAATTATTCACAAATAGCAAAAACATGGATCAGTGGAGAACCTTCCCAGGAGTGGCCGGCCGAACATAATTACCCCAAGAGCACAGCAACGGCTCATCCAAGAGGTCACAAAAGACCCCACAACAACATCCAAAGAACTTTAGGCCTCACTTGCCTCAGTTAAGGTCATTGTTAATGACTCCACCATAAGAAAGAGACGGCAAAAATTGTCTGCATGGCAGAATTCCAAGATGAAAACCGCTGCTGAGCAAAAAGAGCATAAAGGCTCGTCTCAGATTTGCCAGAAAACATCTTGATGATCCGCACGACTTTTAGGAAAATACTCTGTGGACTGACGAGACAAAAGTTGAACTTTTTGGAAAGTGTGTCTCAATACGTCTGGCTTAAAAGTAACACTGCATTTCAGAAAAAGAACATCATACCAACAGAAAAATATGGTGATGGTAGTGTGATGGTCTGGGGCTTTTTTGCTGCTTCAGGACCTGGAAGACTTTTTGTGATAAATGGAACCATGAATTCTGCTGTTTACCCAAAAAATCCTGAAGGAGAAAGTCCAGACATCTGTTCGTGACCTCAAGCTGATACGAACTTGGGTTCAACAGCAGGATGATGATCCAAAACACACCAACAAGTCCACCTCTGAATGGCTAAAGAAAAACTAAATTAAGACTTTGAAATGGCTTAGTCAAGTCCCTCAAGTCCTGACCTGAATCCTATTGAGATGCTGTGGCAGGACCTTAAAAAGGCGGTTCCTGCTCGAAAACTCTTACAACAATTCTGCAGAGATGAGTGACCAAAATTCCTCCACAGCGCTGTAACAGACTCATTGCAAGTTATCACAAACACGTGATTGCAGTTGTTGCTGCTAAGGGTGGCCCAACCATTTATTAGGTTTAGGGCAAACACTTTTTCACACAGGGCCATGTAGTTTTGGATTTTGTTTTCCCTCCAAAATAAGAAATCACTTTTTCACACCACTGTGTATATATATATATATATATATATATATATATATATATATATATATATATATATATATATATATAACCAGACACAAAGCTGTAGCAATAGTAAGGCTTCCTAGCCACCATGATTTGTGCAATCTGCAACATGTATAAATTTCAAGTGATGTTCCTGAACAAAAGAGTGTCTAGTGGCGCTCTGCGAGTCACAGCTCACTTTAAAAGACTCAGACAGCTTCCACTTAGTGAGAAGAAAATGGGCATTAATGCAAACGTCTCTGTCAGTAACATGTTCTCTTCTCTCCGGCAGGAGAGCAGCCGTGTGGGAGGACACGCACAGCACTCAGCAATGAAAGAAAAGGAAAAAGAAAATATAGCAAGGCCTGACTCTGAGACAAAAGGCTTTTTTTTTTTTAAGATGATGAGGAAGTGGATGGTAAAATGCTTGATGATTCAGGTGGAAAATATGACTCTATTCAGAAATGGCCCTGCAGGTTCAGTTTCTTTATGTCTAATATAAAGAAGAAGATCATCGACCATTGAGATGTGCAGAAACAAAAAACAAGCAGACTATACATTTCGAGTAGTCTCTAAAGACCTAAACAGAAGCAGAGAAAATGAATGCAACTTTCATTTTTTCCGTTAAAAATGAACAAAATCCAATGAAATGTAAATTGAGTTTAAGGGGGGAGACGGCCACAAAAACCAGGTTATTGGAGGAAATGTGCAGATGTACTATAAGACATTCACATAGAGGTTAAAGGCAGGAATTGATAGACTGCATATGTTTTCAACACTTCAGTAAACAGAGACTGACAGTTGCTGAGCTTTCTTTAAAATGTTAATGTGCTTCAAAATGTGCAGCTACACCTACCATATACTTGGTCATTTTGTACATCTATAACTCCTAACTGTATCCCATTAGTTGTTCTGCACAATTCTGCAACCCCCATCAATGAAAAGGCAGCAGCAGAGTACCACCGCTGAGCAAGTATTATTTTAAGTGTTTTTTCTTTCTCAGCACACACTGGGGTGCTTGAATGTGTTTATCAGGTACAGCAGCAATGCTGTGGTTTTACTCTATAAGTTACTTGCCAGTATTTAAAGGCAAGACTTGGTAAAATAAAAAATGCCTAAAATGATGCAAGTTTTCACTTTATTCTCAATGCAGCTGCTCAGCCCAATTATGTTGTCTTTCCTTTTTTTTTTGCATTAGATCTATTTATAAGTAAACAAGTAATTGAGTCTGTCTCACCCAAACCCAATTCTTTACTTGTTTTTGTGCAGAAATACTGATGTTGCTTAGGAGGCAGTATCACTTCTGTAACCTGACTTACTCTGTAGCTGGCTGCTCTGACATTCAGGTACATTTATCCAACAGCTAGAATCATTTTAACAATTACAGTTCTACATATGACAATAAGAGGCATGTTCGACTTCTCAACACAGCCAGACTGCATGCTAACAGACTACAAGCTGAGAAAATTAGCAAATGTAAATTAAAACCAAAAGGATCTCTGAAAGCATATTTGCAATTATGTATACATTAGTGACATTTAATACAGGCAGCAGAAGCCAAGCCTCCCAAAGTTTGAAAGCACATTTGACTCTTTAGTGACTTTTGCTATCTAGGTTAAACCCAATATGGACACCTGGGCTGTAATGTATATGTGACAAATTAAGGCTTTTTTATTCTAATCTATTCTACCTGAGCCTAATGTTGTCTAATGTTGCCACAAACTTGGATGCATATAATTGTATAGAGTGTCAATGAATGCCATGGCTGTCATACTGGAACAGGTTTGTGCCACTTATTTCCAAA
Organism: Silurus aristotelis; assembly: GCF_946808225.1. Taxonomy (NCBI): domain Eukaryota; kingdom Metazoa; phylum Chordata; class Actinopteri; order Siluriformes; family Siluridae; genus Silurus; species Silurus aristotelis. The sequence goes on from NC_139586.1 coordinate 21,427,199, forward strand.
GTGCAAAAAAGTGAGCTTCATGAAGGCACAATGTGAAAAAGAGCACAGAGCTTTGACCTTAACCCCAGTGAACATTTTTAGGGTGAACTGGAACACTGATTGCATAGACTTAGATATACTTTAATGATCCCGTGAGGGAAATTATTGCATTACAGAAGCAGCAGGTTATACAAATACATGGCACGGCAGCTGCATGGCATATTCTTTGGCGATTATCATTGTCGGATCACACAAATGCTCTTGTAGGCAAATGATCACAAAGCCCCCTAACCACTCTCCAAAATCTAGTGGGAAACCTTTCAAGGAAAGTGGAGGTTATTTTAACAGTAAAGGGATGTGCACCATGACAGTCTACAAGCACATAAGAGCGTGACTGGTCATACGTTTGCTCATATAGTGAATTATAAAAAATTATTATGTGTGGCATAGATTTTAAATTATTGCCTTGGCATTCTATCTTCAAGACAACTAACAAAGTGCATATATATTTGTGTGTGTGTATATATATAGATATATAGATATATAGATATATACACACACACACACACACACACACACACACACACACACACACACACATGTAAAGGTGTATGTCTTTTGATGGAGGACTAGATTTGAGGTATATAAAATTATGCACTCATGGGTCAAGAGCTTCAGTTAAAGTTCACATCAAGCATCAGAACTAAGAAACCATGTGACTGTGAATGTGTTAAGAAAGCAGACAGGCAGGCGTGAATATTTGAGAGAGCTATCCATAGAACTGGCTTCATAATAAATTAAGATATGGTTTACATGAGTTTTAGGGTTAGATCTTAAGTGGCCTGTTAAATAATTCTGACCACAACCATACTGAACACATTTAGGATAAATTGGATCACTGACTGCATCCCAGGCCTCCTCACCCTACATCAGTACCTGACTTTATTAACACTTTTGTAGCTGAATGAGCAAAATCTTTAAAAACACACACCAAAATCTTGTGGAACCTCTTCCCACAAGAGTCGAGGTTATTCTAGCAAGAAGTGGGGACTAAATAGGGAATAGGAATTAAAAAAAATCTCAAATGAATCCTAAGATGTCCAAAACTTTTGTCTATATGGTGTAGCTGTTGAGTGTATATTACCTTTGTAAACTGAATGCTATACAACTCTGGTCATGGAGGAAGATTATTTCTTAAAGCAGGTTGGTAAAAACATTGTAGCAGTCTTACAAAATGTGAATCTAAATTACATTTTGAAAAAGCAAAATATATTTTAACCAACCTGTATTGAAAATAATAGTGTTTACTTTGCGAAAGCATGTTCATAAAGCTATCCAGTGTAAATGAAACTGGAAGCGGGAATGATAGAAATGCCAGAAACGTTCTCCGGCTTTGTATTTAAAGCACTCCGAAAATGACTCAATTAACCTGTTTGTTCAAGTGCTGTGTCCATTGAGTGTGTGGAAAAGTGACCCATGGCTATTTGAAATGAAAGCTGGAGCGCTTCATAACACAGCTCAGCAGCTAGATTAAATCACATTATGTGTTGCCTAAGGGAAGTAATACAAAAAAAGGTAAAGACTGTGGCAAAGAGGTCAGATGATCAGCTTTATTTTCAGTCCTGGGCTTCTAATAATGATGCCATTCAGGTTAATCTGTGGTAATGTTCAAAATTCGATTATGTCATGTTAGAAATTGGTCATCTGTGGGTGAGGTGGGGGGCATTCCGCTGTACTGTTAAAATTTATAGGTTATTTGCTGCTATTTAGTGAAAAATTCCAAACCTGCAACACATAAAGTCTGCTGGCTGAAAAGGGGAGCAAGGTCAAGCCATGTCACATACGGGCAGCTGTGTAGGAGTGGGCTCATGAAGAAGTGTGTGTATGCGTGTGTGTTGGATTGCACGGGGTGAAACAGCTTCTCTGCGACTTTATCTCTGACAACTGCACTGATTTATGACGTGCAAAGTGGATGATGTCATTGAGATGAGACGAGGTCAGGGGCTCCTCAGGATTCTTCATGACCTCAATCGGGGAGTTTACGAATGCCTGGATCTCTGAGGTCAGGAGGAAACCTAAACAGGTAATTCATCACTAAAAGCACACAAAATAAACATCCTAAACTTCATGCTGACCTTCCATGACTTATTCCAACAAAACTAAAAGCACAACGACTAGACAAGACTACACAAGACACTGTTTAGCCAGTCTTTTGCTTTGATAAAACTGATTAGCTGGCACCTAATTAAGAAGCATAAATGTTATTTCAGGACTGTAAGCGTTTGTGCGAAGAAACAAAACCAGATTAATGTAACTGTGAGACATACTGACCACCAGAGCATTCTTTTTCTGGATTATGACTTCAGACACGATGTTAAATTTATAGCACAGAGCTAAAAAAATGCATAGACCAGTACACAAAGAATAATGACAATTTAAAAAGTTGTGGATCATTTCTGTTCCATTTGCAAAACAACTAAAGCTGCAATGTCCTTGCCCCTTTATTATTAAAATCATGGAGGTATTTTTTTGATGTCCCATTTTCTTGCTTATAAAACCATTTTTCATTGTGCCATTTATGTCATGCCACTTACTAAGCTTTTTATGTCCTGCATGCGCTGTAATAAACATCTGACTCTTAAAAGAAATTATCATCCTAATAAAAAGCACATATTTGTGTGTCAAAGGGAAAATAATGGAGCCTTTAAAATTAAGAGCAAAAAAGAAAAAGGTTCTAAAAGCAAAAATATAAAGAACGTGCGCACTTAAAATCAATACTTTGTATTTTTTATAATAAAAATCAAATATCGGTTTACATAATCAGTTTAGTGAAAATAATAAAGCTAAATAAAGAAAGCTAATAATCATCATCAGTCTTGTAAAATACGATAATATTTTTTCTTCAATACTCATCTTTGTCAGTTTGCATTAAAATACAATAAAAACATTCTTCATTTCATTACACAACGATCTAGATCTGGATCACATTCTATATAAAGTGTATAAAATTGGCATCTTACATTATGTGTACTATGCATTCATTGAGAACAACATTATTTACAAAACTAATGTCAAAAGTAAAATGACCCATTCAGACCAGAACTTTTGACTGATCTGTATTGTTATAAGTTAACACAGATGTGTTGATTTAATTTGAAAAAGATTTGTGAAACACTGTGTGTGTGTGTGTGTGTGTGTGTGTGTGTGTGTGTGTGTGTGTGTGTGTGTGTGTGTGTGTGTGTGTGTGTGTGTGTGTGTGAGTGAGAGTGAGAGAGAGAGACATATCGATGCCTACCTCCAAAACACCTTGTATACTGTTTAACTAAACTTCCAGCATGCTGTGCTATGGCCTGTGGGCTGTTTATCAGTGCTGGCCTTGATTTGGCTCAGCAGGGAGCACTAATCATCATTTCCTGACTGCCTCGTTTTGCTGCATCTCCTGCCTATGGAGCATAATTTCAAAAAGTGACAAGTGGATTGGCCTCGTTTTTGGCTTAGTCAGCACTTCCAAAAGAACAATAAAGCAGGCCGGTGTGGATACTTTTATGTTTTTCTTTCCTTAGCCCTCTCTAGTGGGAAACAGATGGGCGAGCAGTAGTAGTGACTCAATGCCTCGCTTCTGCTTCTTTTGTTCTGCACAGAACAGACACAGGGCTGAATCGAAGTGGCCGTTTGGGTGGCTGCTGTAAGCCGAGCCGTCTCTGGCATTACCTCATTGATCTTGCCTCCTAATCAGCGGATGAGTGAAAGGGGGGTGAGGGTACAAAGAGGGAGCGATGGAGCCTCAGGCCTCATGAAACAGTGCGGTCACGCTGACTTGGCAGTCTGATCACCGTTACAGCAGATGCTGCTTTTCTCCCTGGCACAAAAGCACCCCTTTCTAAAAAAAAATAAAAAATCCCTTGGATATTTTTTAGCTTGAATCTTTTCTTTCGGGCGCTGAGAGAGCGCAGCCGTGACCCCCACCTCCTATCAGTAGGGCCCATACCGCCTTTAGCTCTCTATATGGATTACTCCTTTTCTCTTTCTCTCTCTCTCCTTCAGTGATTCATTAAACACAGCCAGGAGCGTGCTGAGGCAATCGCTGCCTAATGCCTTTCACAGACGCCTACTGCTACTCCCCCTCCATCTCTTTTTCCCCCATCTTTTTTTTCCACCCCAGATCTCTCAGCATTGTTTTATTATTTTTTTTCCTTTCAGAGACCACTGGGTGAGCAGAGTGGAGCTTGCACAGTGAAAGAGAAAGCAGCTGGACTACAGTAGACATTAACAGGCCAGCTGGAGTTACACACTCTTGTGGCCTTGGCCTTTGGTCTTGTCTGTGTGTGGGGGTGGGAGTAGGATAAGGATGAGTGTGTAGTTGAACCGTGGAACAAAAGCACTAACAATACATTAATTTAATAATGAAAAAGACCCCCTAGCATTATGCAGATGTGCTCATGGCTGTGAAAAATATTCAACAGGAAGTTCACGCAACACGAGGGTTTAGTGTATGCGTATATTTAAATAGTAAATTAACATTTATTTGCTTAGGGAAAGAGAGAAAAAAGCCCTAGCTGTTTAATTTGCCGAGACATATTTTCTCTAAAGCCTGTTTGATAATTAAAGGAAATAGATTGCATAATGAATCGCATGCACATATAGTATCTAAAATCTTTTACAACTGTATGCAAATGATACATGTAAATGTATGTAATATGTAAATGTTCTTTTTAATTTTAGTATAAAATAAAAAATTAAATAAAAAATTCAGAGCACATTGTATCATCATTCCACCCAGAGAGACTCTGATCTTTGTAAAATGTTTGTTGTGTTCAAAGTCAGAAAGTTGAATCATCTAAACTGATCATTGAGGTACCATGATATTGACAGATGTACAGCAAATATTTCTGTAAATTTGACTATAGACAATATTGAAACAATAGAGTGTAGAGCAGTGTTTAGAGCAGGGATTTTTGAACTGTAATACTGTATTTCTTCATACGTTCTAGAGCAAAGAAAAAGGTGTGTGTGTGTGTGTGTGTGTGTGTGTTTGTGTGTGTGTGTTGGCGGGGGAGGGGGGTTAAATATTAAGCTGTTAATGGTCTTAGCAACAAATTATCATTCAGATAATTAGCTAAAATTAAACTTGCACTCCTGAGACATCCTGTCAACAGCGAACTGTTAGAACCAGAAAAAATCAATGATATGTGATCCTAGAATCTGAATCGGAATTATAATAGGGTATTTGGCTGTGCTCTCTCTCACACACACACACACACACACACACACACACACACACACACACACACACACACACACACACACACACAGAGGAATTTGTGTTAGTAACAAAATCTTCTAGGTACAACAATTTAATAAAGAATGAAAGATTTATACACAGAGGTGATAATGATAATTATGGATTGGATGTGAAATCTATTGAATTATGGACATGAAATTCAACCAAATTTGGATTAAAACATTTTTTTTTACTTTGTCTGAATCATCAAAGGTACATACAGTACAGTATATTAGTATACTTTTGTATACAATACTATATACTGGGCTGTATAGGTTTATTTCTTGCTAATTTCCTGGCTAGTGGTTTGATGTTAAGACCAATTAAACTTCATATCTTGCCACATTGGGCTTCGTTCCACATTTTTTGTGTATCTCCAGCTGGTCGGCGGTCCAAGGAAAACACACACAGGCCGAAGTGCCAGACTGCCGTCACACAATTTTTTTTCCATTAAGAGAAACGTGAATGTTGTTGATGTGGCGGTGAAAGAAGAGGGGACGCTAATGAGGTGTGTGAATCATCGCCAGTCCTGAGAGTGTGATCAAAGGAAGCGGAGGAGACGCTCCCCTCCTACACCGGCAGCAGTGAACGAGCTCTGATCGTCTCTCGTCTTCTGTCTTTTCACTGTTTTTGATATCAGAGTTGTCGTCTTGCCTCCTGAGCGTCTGTATTATTGTAAAAAAAAAAAAAAAAAAAAAGGAAAAAAAGCCCGCGTACACAGGAAACGTTTTAAGAAACTGTTCACCGTGTCATGGCGGGTTTCATCAGAATCAGGGTCGAGTTTAATCCACTTTCAGTTTACGATCAGTTCAACTAATGAGCTCGAGGAGATTCTTTTGACTGAGGCGATGCTGTTAAAGCTCGGAGACACACCACAAAGCATCTGCTGTTTGAGTGTGGGGCATATGATATCTTGATATGAACTAATCCCTATTATCACAGTGATAGTAACACAAAAGTGTGTGTGTGTGTGTGTGTGTGTGTGTTCATCACTGATCAGGAAAGTCTGACAGCAACCAGTATATATCTGGAAGAGCTCAGACTTCACCATCATGCACGTATACACACTCACACACTGAATCCAGTGATGTAATCCACTCCCTAAGATCTCTGCTCTCTCTCCCTCCCACAATTTTTTTTTTTTACTCCAGTCCTCTATTTGTTTTATCCTTTAAAGCTTTCCTGTCGAATCTCCTTTTTCTTTATCTGATTACCCTTTTCTCCTCTCAAATTTCAACCCGGTTTATCCCTGCTTGTCTTTCCTCACCTCTATTTCTTCACCCTTTCTTTCCATTTTGCTGTTTGCCTTCTCTATCTTTCTTCATTTGCTCTTTTTTTTCCTTTCTTGCCCTTTTCCCCTCTCTTATCTCTATCACTTTTCTCCCTTTATAATTTTTCTTTTCCTTCTCCTCTACCTCTTTTTTTTTTACTTGGTTTTCTTTTAGCTTCACCTTTTTTTTTTGTTCTTGCTGTCCCTCTCCTTTGCAATTTCTCTCTTTATTGTAACCTGTTCTCTCTCTCTGTTGTAAACCCATTTTTTACTGGGATCAAACACATAGTAGCTGTTAGTGGTAGCCGTGCTCAGTGTTAGTGCAACAGTGGATAGAGATGACCTCATGGCAAGGGGAACTACTCTCTCTGTATGTATGTATGGATATGTGTGTGCATGTGTGTGCGTATGTAAGATTTCTTGCTGCTGTGGAGTGCTCATAAGTTCACGGATCTCCAAGAGCTTTTACCGGCTCATGTACACACACACACACACACACACACACACACACACACACACACACACACACACACACACACACACACACACACACACACACACACACACACATCAGAAAAAGGCACTGTTTCTTGCTGCCATGGTTTACAGGATACAGTGAGGTGTGATGAAATATGTGCGAAGGGGAATTGTATGTGTTTGTGTGTGTGTTTGTGTGTGCGTTCACAGAGCTTGTTTTTATTTATGTATTTTTTTACCAATTTGATTTCTGCCACATTTTTACACATTCTGAAGCGCTCATTTCCTGAGTCTTTAACGCAATTGTCATCTTCGTATCTCTTTTCATTTAGATACATTTTTACTTATGTGATTATTATTATTTTTTTTACAATAAATAGCATTCCATATAAATAACATTACAATAGCAAACGAGTACCGGTAAATAAGACGCATACAAACACACTCTATGTTTTATTCATTGTCAGTGTTTCAGGTGCTCGTGGCTCCATTTGGCTCTGTATACACGAGCAGAAGGCAGACCAACCGACGATGGCGGAGATGAACTCACCGTTTTAACCCTTGTAAGTAAACTTGAACTGCGCTGGCCTCGTTAAGGCCTTTGAACAGCTTTGGTTGTTCTGTCCTTCTGGTGTCCACCTGGTCCCCCATCGATCCTAATAATGGCGTGTTATCAATCAGGGCACACACAGCCCTCCTTTTCAGCTAATGGGCTCGGCATGCTTTATGCTAGCTCATCAAATTACACACAATGACTAAGTGTGCGAGGAAGGCCTTCCCCTTATCGTCCTCCTCCTCTTCCTCCACCTCTCGGCTCCTTGAATTGCCGTCTTATTGCTCGCTCCCTTTGTGTTGGAGCAGATAGGGATCTTTGTAGGGAGTGCCTTTTCTCTTATCGTCTTGCAGCCGCATGAGCAGTACTGACCCTGAGCACTGAGTAGGTGATTTTATCATGTCTTGATCAAATATTTATTTACTTAGCTAGTTAGTTAAAAACATTACAATATCATCCTAATAATTTTTTATAATTGATAAATATGAAGGTCTAAATTTTTCAGTCTGAGATCAAATTTCTGACTAAGTTCCTGTTTTGTATTTCCGCTCAGAAATTGACGGTTACATTATTTGGGCCCCCAGTGGGAGGTGGGTTTCACGGCTGTGTATTATAAACTTCTCTCAAGGGACCTCAGGTTTCTTCGTTTGCCCCAGTGTGAACAATAACATTATTGTTTACTTTGACTGCTGTATATACACTATAACTGATTTCCTGCACATGCCTACTAAGCACACACACTTATAGATGTGGGTTGATGAAGAAAATCCTTTCACATGCTCAGATGTTTAACTTTTGTACTGAAAAAAGTTTACCAGAACCAAGAATCCAATGTAGCTAATAAAGGACATATTTTCTGTCTCTATATTTATGTCTAAACATTTCAAAACCGTGCTTTTCTTGATGATACTGTGATTCACTTGAACACTGTGAATATAATACTAGCTTGTATCTGAATACAAATGGAATGCATTGGACTTCGATTTCACTAAGGCAGATATTTATCAGTCATATATCTTTTTGCAGTGTTGTGCAACATATTTAAAGAAAACTCCTGCCTTTTTTTTTTTTTTTTTTTTTTTGCCTAAACGAGCTCACAGATGCACATGACTCAATATATTGCTGTAGTTTACAGGGAAGACAAAGTATTCAATTGCATCCAACCAGAAAGCACAACTGATTTTGTTCCCTTGGATCCTGGGAATGAATGGCTGTGGCATTTTCTGAATTTGAAATACGATCTCCAGATAATGAGGCAAATCCTTTTTTTTGTGCCAATCAGCAGCCCCAGACTGACTATTATTACTGCTTAGTAAAATTTAGCTACAAAGAAATTAGATGTATTTTTTCACCAAAACATCATGTATACTCCAAATGTATTATAATAAAGCAAATTAAATACATTTGGAACTGAGCTCAAAAGTCCATAGTTTAGAATTTCAGCTTTCAGCTTTCTTTAATATTCATTTCAAACATGTTTAACTTGCACACAGCACAATTTGGTTGAACCCATCACATTTTCCGGTTTTTAAACTTTTTTTTTTGTTTTTTACACCTAGGTGTACCCTGTTTAATAATTATTGAAATTATATATAGCCCTCAATGTCGACTCTTCATCTGAACCTTGTTTTTTCGCTTGCATTTATGGTCAACAAAGACAATCCAACATGAAAACCAGAGAGCTGATTATAGGAGAAAAACTTTATGAAGCTGAGAAAAGAGAGAAATTCAATTCAATATAGAATTTTTCCTAAAAAAGTAAGAAACCACTGGTGTACGAACAACCAAGGAACCAAGGAACACAGCAGCAGATGACAACAGACATATTGAAAGCTGAGGAAAATGCTGCCCTCAGCGAAAAAAAAAAAGGCTTTAAGTGATGCCACTAAAAATTTGCATAAGGCAGAATTAAAGGAATCCCAAGCCACCATTTAAAGAAGAATGCATTCATATAGATGAACTCTCATAAGCAAATTCAGAATCAAAAAGCCAGATTGGAATTCAGAAAAAATACTGAGATGAGCCACATAAGTTTCAGAACGTCTATGAAAGTCATAGAAAGGTGGAGATAAAAAGGATCTGCTCATGACCCAAAGCATACAAGGTCATCATCTGAGCAGGGTAGATGTAGCATCATGGTTTATGCTTGCATGGCTGCTTCTGGAAAGAGATCACTAAACTTTACGGATGATGAAATTCAGAAGTCAGACAGAATGCATCCAATTTAATTGAAAGGAATTTCATCATTTAAAACGGCAATGATCCATGACACATTGCCAACACAACAAAGGCTTTCTTTTTTTTTTTTTTTATCTGGTGGGAATAAGTGGAAAAGTTTAAGACTGACTAAGTAAATCACCTAACTGAGCTTGTGTTTGAGTTCCTGAAGAACACGCTGAAGAGGGAGAAACCTCTCAAAACAAACAACTAAAAGTTGAAGTGGTACAAGCAAAGTGGTTGCATTCAAAAGCATGCAATAGACTTGATGCAGTTATTGCAAGCAAGAGCTATACAACCAGGATAGTGGTATCTCAGAGGCTGTAAGGTTTTTAAACGGCAGGATGTGAGTTTAAATCCCAGGATGTTTGAGCTACCACTACAGGGTTCTTAAGCAAGCCAAATGCCAAAAACTGTAAACGTAAAACCAACTCGCATATTTTTGCAAAAAAATGGGTGATTTGTTACATGTTCTAAGTTGTTTAACACTTCCAGAGATAAATATTATGAAAATATATCTGAAATTCAGATCTATCATCTCATATGTCTTCAGTGTATAGCACTGAAGTGGTAGGACAAAGTGGTCAAGATGTTGGACTTCTGATTGATCTCTTAACCCCTCAGCTGTAAGATGCTTTTGATAAGAGCGTCTGCCAAATGCCATAAATGTAGATGTAGCAAAAGCAATAGATTTGGCCTTGCTGTTCCAATACTTCTGAAGAGGGCTGTATATTTGCAGTGATTTAGTGTTGCACTGTTGCTCTACACTGTATTTACTTATTCTCAGAAGTAGCTGTTCAGACAGAAGTGCACTGCAGCCATTACTGCTGTGTGCTCAAATTTACTGTTATGGCATCTGCTCAATATAAAACCAAGGCAGCGCTTAAATAAACAAGCCCTTCCTCATCTTGTTAGTGGCCCGGCAGGTATTATTTAATTACTGACAACTCTCAGATGGCTGTCTGTGGAGAAAGCTGCTTAAAGCATAAAAATAAACTCTGCTCTGCAACCAATCGTTTTAAGAAAATATGTTTAAACAACACAACGACAAACTGGATCTTGACAAAACTTCTTATTCTGGCTAATGAGATTATGAGCCTAATGCATGTTAAAGCACGGAGAGGAACCTCCCTGATCGGCATGAGTTCAGAGCGTTATCAGATGTACCGCCAGAATTTTATCTGATGGATTTGTCTAAAGCCCTCTGCTCTGCTAAATTAGCTCCATTAGATGAATGCATCATGGAGGTCAAAGGAGGTCCGCCGTGCATTACTCTGCAGGCTCAGTATGGCCGATTGAGGATCGGATTTCTCTGCTGAACCACCACAATGGACGGATATATATATATATATATACATACACACACACACACACACACACACACACACACGCACACACACACACACAGGTATATATATATATAGCTAGTTAGATATATGCTATTATATATATATATATATATATATATATATATATATATATATATATATATATATATATATATATATATATATATATGTCAAATTAACTAGAGGTATCTATGACTAATTACTCTTCTGGTTATTTTTCTAATATATTTTAAACTGGCATGTTAACTACCAACCGTTGTTAACAAAAAGCCTAAAATTAATTTGACGCCTAATTAGCTAATATTATTATCTAACAAGCAAGATCCATTAGCTATTGTTACAAATTATTTAGTTCATTAACTATATTTATACCACAGAGATAAAGGTAGGGTAATAATAAAACTAATTAAAATGTGTTGTAAGAAAAGAAAGATAGACGCTTTTCCTTGTCATATAAACACTACAGAACAGTGAAATTCTTTCTTCACATATTCCAGTTAGAAACCTGGAGCCAGAATGCAGAGTCTGCAATGACACTGGAGCAAAAAGTGGCAGGTTGGCATGGCTGGTGCTTGAACCCCCTTGAACCAACCTTCCAATCAGAAACGCAGAGTCTTTACCACTGAGCCTGAAACACCATGTTTAGCGATGCAGTGAAGATTTATGTATGAAAATTTGGTATTAGCTTGCTAAGGTAAAATACACTTTAGCTAAAATAAAATCACCCGGCAGCAATGTTTCCTGCAAGCTAAAACATTTTACTGATTGATAATGATATTGTGGTGATGATAAGTTGATTGGATAAACAAAACAAACTCAAGATTAGAGCACTGGATTATTTATAACAAGACAGTAGCAAATAAAGAATTAAAATAAAAGTATGGGTGTGTGTGTGTGTGTGTGTGTGTTTGGGGGTGGCGTATGATCCTAACCCTAAAACCAGATTATATACTAACTAAGAACTGGAATGCTTGTAAAACCATATAAACAACTTGATTTTAGACACGTTTATTGTTGGGGTTTTGTTGCCTGATATCATACACTGTATGGCAATATGTTTGTGGGTACCTGACCTTTACACCCACATTTGGCCTGTTGCCACAACATTAGAAGAACACAATTGGCTGCAATATCTTTGTTTGCTGTAGATTTAGGATTTCCCTTCACTTGAACTATGAGACCCAAATTTAGCATAACAATGTCCGTGTGCACAAAGCCAGCTCAGTAAAACAAAAACCACAAGGAAACCAAGCTTCCACTTCATTGAACATGGTATTCGTTCCACAAAAAAAATTTAATGCTTCTAACCCCTGAAATTCTTTTTTTTTTTTCCTTTCCCACACTTCATTTAGGATCTTAATAGCCTGCATGATGAAATTCATTGGGGAATACTAGCAGAAGGCTAGGCTAGTCAATTATCCAATTACCTCTTGCCATTTGGGAGCTTTTTAGACTATGTAGGAAATCTCAGATGAAACAGCTTCAGAACTGTTCTAAATGAAAGAAATGGTTCAAGTGAAAAATCTAACTTTATACAATGTTCCCCTTAACTGCAAATATAGTTGATCAGTCACGGTGTGTTATGTGTCTAGAATTTCTCCTTTTTTTTTTTTTTTTTTGTTCCATACTGGAGCTTGGAGGATAATGTAGCTAACAAGTAATGGAAGTCTCAGAAAATGGAGGTCTAGGTGGATTCACTTCATTTAGGGTGATGGAGAAAAGAGTACATTTAATTTTTCACCAAAATGTATCTTTAAGACAAGCTTAAAAAAAAAAAAAAAAAAAACAGCTTTGAGGGATCATCAGACATTAGTTCGAAAGCTATTTATTCTACAACTTCAAATCAGTCAAGACATTTCAGTCAAAGCAGGTTTTATGCCCTTCAGATCAACATTATTGGTTCATTTGTTTACGTTGGTCAACTATTGTTGCAGGATTGTTAACATATATTATCTACACGTAGCTCTACAAAATCAGTGTATTTTAATGTATTAATTCCACATTACTTCATTTATGTCCACCAAATTATATAGAAATGTATATATATCTATATATATATATATATACATAATTGATGCACAAATGCATCAATTATGGAAGATTTGTAGTGATGTAATAATCCAGACTAATATTTATACACTATATTATGACAAAAGTTTGAGGACACCTTACCATATGATTCGTATGTACTTTATTGAACGCCCTGTTCCACATTTAGTCCCCATTTGCTGTTATAATAATAATAATAATAATAATAATAATAATAATCTACACTCTTCCTTGGAATATGTTTTATTAGATTGTGGAGTGGGTTGTGGAGCTTGTGTTCATTCAGCCACAATAAAGTTAGCAAAGTCCAGCCGGGGGTGCAGTGTTTCAGTTCATCCCAAATGTGTTCAATAGGGTTAAGGTTACGTCTCTATAGCAGGCCACTCAAGATCTTCTATTCTAACCTATGTAAACCATATGTTCATAAAGCTTGCATTGTGTACAGGAACACTGGCATGTTAGAACAGGCTTGGGCCTCCTAGATGAAGTGAGGGAAAAATTTTATTCTACCACATCCAAAAACATATACAATTGTGTGCCTCTGACTTTGCGGTAAAAGTTTTGGGAAGAACCACATATGGCTGGAAACAACATGTGACAATACTAAACTATCTCTCTGGAACTCAGTACAGTGTACAGCCATTTTATATATATATATATATATATATATATATATATATATATATATATATATATATATATATACACACCTAAAATTTCAAAGGCATTATGAGGTAATGCGGGACTAATGCCTGTGAACACGTTTTCATTTGTTCTTGCTAAGAGTCCGTTGTTTCTCAGCATGTTCAACGGTCTTCTCCTCCACATAAAGCCCTTTGCGCTTTCGAACGGCGTTCACGTACTTCAGTGCCTGATTGGCCGAATCTGCTTTTTCTCCAAAGTGGAGATATTCCTCTTCAGTGGTGGGCACCCAGAATGGATCGCTGGAGATGACCTGAGGAACACACAAAACGTAGTGAGAACATTTCCTTCATGACATGCTTTGAAAGCATTTTTTTTACAGCACTGGATTTTGCAGTATAATTTGTGCTTAAGTACAGTATCAGTAAGTAAATAAGTAGTCGAATTTTATTTCGAATTTTAAAAATGCCCAATAAATGGAAATAAATTATGATAAAAAAAACACTAAAATTAAAAACAAAATACAATAATAAAATAGCAATTATAATCAAATAATAGCATCCATCCATGTGGTGGTTGCAATACAAAAAATTTAATACTTGATTCTAGTTGGTCAGAAGATTTACATAATGCACAGGTTCCAATACATTATCGTTTCTTTAGTAACAGCTCATTCACAGAAACTTGTACACTCAGCATAAACAAAAAATAAATACATTCATTAATTTATACAAGAAACAACCATAAATAAAAGTTTCAAATGATAGTCAATATGGTGAAATCTTCTTCAAGTGCATGTTTATTTATACTCTTCTTTTGGAAGGATTCTCCTGTATCAGACTGTTTTGGAACAGTCAGTGTTAAAGCTGGAATGACAAAAGCTTTAAAATGGTGAGCTTTGCATTTTCTCTATTACATGAGCTGAATTTTTTTTGTTGGTCTAATTAACATCAATAAAGATAGAAAAAAGTAGGGAGGGAATGTTTACAGGTGCAGTAAGTGCAATAACTATCATGTTTAATGGACACAATGCTAAATAAATATTAAGCATGATGTGCAATTCTGTAATTTTAATCACTGGCAAATTGCTGTGGTTAGAAGAATAACACAGTTTGACAACACTCTAATTAGGAAATAATTAACTTTGGGTTGATGATTTTCCTATAATAGCATGTTCCACTGGGTCATATCCCTTATTGTTTATATTATCACCCGACCTTCCAGTGAAATAGAATAATTTACAGCGAAATGAGCGTTTATTAATCCTTACTGGGGAAAAAGGGATTTACAGCAATGTGACAGTAAGAATATAACGTGTGAGAAGGTAGGTAAATAAAAATATACACACAATATATACAAAAGTTTGTGAATAACTAAGCAATAGATTTGTATGTGCTTTTAGTTCCCATTTGCTGTTATAATTAACCTTTTCTGGGAAGATGTTTAATTAGATTTCGGTTGAGGTGCTACAGCAGGCCACTCAAGATCTTCCACTTCACACCTTGTAAACCATATCTTTAGTTAAGCAAAGGGGCATTGTCATGCCGGATCAGGTCTTGGTCTTATAGTTCAAGTGAAGGGAAAATTTTATTCGACTGTATCCAAAGGTAACCTATACAACTGTGTGCCTCCAAATTTGTGATTACAGTTCAGGGAAGAACCAGACATGACTGAAAAATTCATGTGTCTCAAAGAGTTTATCTATAAAGTATATAACAGGAGTAGTGTGAGTATGAAAAATACAATAGAATAATGATGAATGCAGCATGATATATATATTGCAGTAAATAGATATTTTATAAATTGAGCAAAAATACTGAAGTACTGGTGCAGTACCTCAGCAAACAATCCTTGAGAGAAAGAAATATAGACAAATAAATGACAGCATGAACTACAATGAGAGTACGACAACAAGGAATGACATTAATATCAGGAAAGCGAGCATATAGTTATGGAGCAATGATTATTGGCGAATGCTGGTAATCGATTTAGACTACCGTAATTTCCGGACTTTTAAGCGCACCCAAATATAAGCCGCACCCACTGAATTTTACAAATATTTTAATTTTTAACATAAATAAGCCGCACCTGTCTATAAGCCTGTCTACACTGAAACCCTTTGGTACACTCAATACAGTTTTTGCAATCAGTCATGTGACATAAGTCTTAATTAAAGTCAGAGGGTGAATGTGCCATTATGATAACCAAACTGAGACACCACTGAACATTACTTCCCCTGTCTTCATGCTGCATAATAATACACTGATACACCATTAGGATTAAAACCACCTGCCTAATACTGTGCAGTTAACCCTTGTGCTGCCAAAACAGATCTGACCAGTCAAGACCTGAACTTTACAAGACATCGGAAGGTGTGTTGTGGTCTAAGATTATGGACCTTTGAAGAAGTAGATGCCGTACTCGCAAACATCCCGAACCATCTAGGGACGTACCAGTGCCAATTGGATCCCACTACATGTGTGGAGTTTTGACATTGGACTTCCTGGAGTGTTTAAAGGCTCTGGCATGGAGAAGCTGATGCTGGATCTGTGATGATCACAAATGTTGAGCTCAGTAGCTCCTAGTTTTATAACCATAAAGACTGTATAAGACTGTAGAAAGATCATCACTTATAATCTTACACTCCAGTGCTCATGTTAGTTCTCACTCTCCAGTGTTTTGTATTGTTGAAAAATTTATCATCAAACTCTTGATGTCACCCAAATGGGAATGGGTTTCCCTTTTGAGTCTGGTTCCTCTCAAGGTTTCTTCCTCATAACATCTAAGGGAGTTTTTCCTTGCCACAGTCACCACGGCTGCTCATCAGGGATAAATGCACACCGTTTACCTTGACTGTTGATTGACTGTAGGTGTCAAAGTATCATCCACACTAATTTAATTCATTATTATTTGTTGAGTGCTTTTAACAATGGACATTATCTTAAAGCAGCTTTATATAAATAAAGAGGTAATAAAATACGTTTGTTCTCTAGAATTGTACATTTATCCCTAATGATCAAGCCAGCGATGTCTGTGGCAAGGAAAAACTCCCTAAGATGACATAAGGAAGAAAACTTGAGAGGAACCAAGCTCAAAAAGGGAGTCCATTTTTGAGACTCAAGGCATCCACTTAAATGCAACGGACCCAAGGTTTCCCAGCAGAATATTGCCTGGAGCATCACACTTCCTCCACGGGATTGCCTTATGCCCATTGTGCATCCTGATCCCATCTTTACCCCATGCAAGTGATGAATATGCACCCAGCCATCCACATGATATAAAAGAATTATATCAGGCCACCGTCTTCTACTGCTTTATGGTCCAGATCTGATGCTCACATTTACATTGTAGGCGCCTTCAGCAGTGGACAAGAGTCTGGCCGGTCTGAACGACAAAGTCCTATACGCAAAAAGCTGTGATCTCTTCTGTGGGATAAGACCTGACAGAATACACACATTTCTACACACATAAATAACCTTTAGGTGCCCATGATCCTGTAACCGGTTTACTGACTGTCTTTTTTTGGACTACTTTCGTAGGTATTAACCACTGCATACTGGAAAGACCCCCCAAGACATTTTGCAATTGCTCTGAATCAGTTTTCTAGCCATCAAAATATTTATTCCTTATCACTCAGATTCTTACACTTGTCCATTCTTCTTGGTTCTTCAACTTTGAGAACCGACTATGCATTTGCTGCCTAAAATATCCCACCCATTCACAGCTGCCACTGTAATGAGAAAAACACTCCACCTCACAGTGGTTTTAATGTTCTGGCTGATCCTAAGACCATCGAAATGAAGATTTCTATTATATAAATTCAAAGATTTTCTTTTGTTGTTGTGCTGTTACTAGGACCATGTTCAAATTTCTGTGCTGTAATTTCTGATGGCATTTTTAAAAACAAGTTTTAAAACCCTTATTGTCTAAAAC